>NC_142953.1:22471139-22511139 GCF_046866305.1 Octopus bimaculoides | reverse complement strand
ATAAATAGGTGCAAGCATGGCTGTGTAGTAAGAAGCTAAAGCTACCTTCCCAACTACATGGTTCCAGGTTCAGTCCCACTGCTTGCTAATGTTTCTTATTTCTTTATTGCCCACAAGGGGCTAAACATAGAGAGGACAAACAAGGACAGACAAAGGGATTAAGTCGATTACATCGACCGCAGTGCATAACTGGTACTTAATTTATCGACCCTGAAAGGATGAATGACAAAGTTGACCTCAGCAGAATTTGAACTCTGAACGTAAAGACAGACAAAATACCACTAAGCATTTCGCCCGGCTTGCTAATGATTCGGCCAGCTTGCCACTCTTATATGTATTAAATATATTAGTTCAAGTATTAGTTTGCATATGTACATATTTTGTATTTCATACCCAAACTAATATGTTTAATATATTTAGGCCAAATGCCAAGTTGTGGCCGATGCCAGTGCCACCTGACTGGCTCCCCGTGCCGGTGGCATGCAAAATTCACCATCCAAATGTGGTTGATGCCAGTTCCACCCGACTGGCTCCCGTGCCAGTGGCACGTAAAAAGCATCCACTACACTCTCGGAGTGGTTGGCGTTAGGAAGGGCATCCAGCTGTAGAAACCTTGCCATATCAGATCGGAACCTGTTGCAGCCTCCTGGCCTGTCAGACCTCAGTCAAACCATCCAACCCATGCCAGCATACAAAGCGGACATTAAACAATAGAGAGCATTAAAACGTTCAGACTGATAGATGACACAATGGCGGACAAGAGAAACAATAATTAGAAGGACAGGCGAAAAAGACGGGTCATTCTTGGCTTTCTTTCTTCAGTCAAGTACCAGAAGTCATGACCATTTTGGGCAGTTATACTTGAGATGGTTCGATCTGGTTGTCCCCCAAAATGTCTAAGCTAAGAGCATTAGACCCCTTTGTAAGAAAGCTAGTGAATGTGTACAGCAAAACAAACAATCAAACAAAACAAACGGAGAACGTGGTACACAATTACGAACACAAACAACAAGAAATAACAACAGGCGTCTTTCGACTGAGAACGAATCAAATTGAGCTGGTGTGTATGAGGTGAAAGCAATCTGGGGAGTTAGGTGGCCAGATGTTAGGGGTGATGTGTTCACAGAAATTGTCTGACAGCTATGACTGGGTTCTCTTGCTTCTGTGCCGTGGTGCAGAGTCCTGTTGCCAGACTTGGGTGTTCCAGCAACCGCCCTCTTCACTACCTCCTCCAGGCACTTGATGTAGGCCTCCATGTTGAGTCTTAGGCTATGTGGGAAGATGGAAGCATAATGTTGTCATCATTAGTGATCATTCCAAACACCATGATGTTGAATGGATGTTTGATTTTTATCGCTCCCAGGACATGTTTTGGGGACATGACAAGCCAGTGGTCGTTCTGTGTGTTCACCATCTCACCCTGGTAGAAATTTTTCTTCCCAAATTTCCCAGCATGTTTCCCAAATCTCGGGCAGATTTAATTGCAGCATGGGGCTGTTTTTCTCAGATGGTGAGTCAACAAAATCAAAAACAAAAAATGTGCAAGCATGAAATTAAAAATATAAAATGGTGTCAATTTACCCATCACACCCTGTATGTGAGTGTGTGTGTGTGTATATATATATATATATATATATATATATATATATATATATATACACACACACACATATTTATGTATATTAACATACACACACATGCACACACATACATATACTTGTGTGTTTATTATATCAAAAGTTAGCAGTCTGCTTCGAGGTTTGCTCCATGCTGGGCTGAGCATGACAGTTGTGAACAGCCCACCCTGGGGCAAATGGTGAAAGTAGATTGACAACTTTTGATCTACTAAACATATCCATCCACTCACGCAATGTTTCTGAGTTTTATATTAAGTCATATTTGAACTCTTAAAAATATATCTTACAAACTTACATGGCAACATACACACACACAAACACACACATTATTTTCATTATAAATATTTCTTGTATAATATTGTAATGACATGACAGTTAACATTGTTATCGAATGGTTTCCTGACAAAAAAAACATGAAGTAAATTTAGCAACAATTGGTCACAGTTGAATGAAATGGCTTAGACTTTTTGCTGTCAGACACTTGAAAAAAAATAGAAATAAACACACACACACACACACATATATATATAAGAAGAGACTATTCTGGAGTACGTTCTGCCTTATCTTCGAAACGTCTAGTTAGAATAGAGGCAGCTGACGAAGGATTAATTCCAAGTGGCTATCTGTTTTCCTATGTGTTCGTTCTGTTGTCTGTAGTTCATTGTTCTAACGTCCTGCACCCTGATATGCATCTATATACACATGTAGATGTAAGTATGTACATATATGTGTGTATACATGCATATATATTCTTTGTATTATATATATATATATATACATACACTCGACTACGTCAGTCATGAATGACCATAGTTTCCCTCTGGGGTACAAGTCCGGGCAGAAAGTCACCTCACCAGCAAACACACAACCTAGGGTTGTTTTTATGGAAGACCAGCAGTCACCCATGCATACTGGTCTCCCATCTCCATGCCACCGATGTTATCCAAGGGAAAGGCAAAGGGGCCAATACAGCTTGGCACCAGTAATGTCGCAACTCATTTCTACAGCTGAGTGAACTGGAGCAATGTGAAATAAAGTGTCTTGGTCAAGAACACACACAGTAGGGTCTAGGAATTGAACTCACAACCTCACGATTGTAAGCTCGACGCTCTAACCACTGAGCCATGTGCCTTCTCACACACACATTTATATATATATATATATATATATATGTACACATATAGATTTATATATATATATGTATGTATGTATATATATATATATCATATATGCATATATGTCTGTATTAAAAAATGGCATAAAAAACAGCATAAGGACTACCATGAAGTCACTTATAATGGGCTCAAAGGCCATAGAAACCCTTGTTTCAGATCGAGCTGGGTGGACAACAAAAGTGTGGAGGGGAGTGAAAGCGTTTGAAGAGGCCAGGATGACACATGCAAGACTCAAAAGAGATTTAAAGGAGACTGTTGCAATCAACAAGAAGGTGAATCTCAAGGGGCCATTTTGTGCGCACAGTTTGTTGCAGACCATGCCTTTGTTTTGCTGGGCTCAAATCTCAATTGTGGACCCTTGAAATACGAACCTCTACCAACTATTCTGCCTATATGTCTGTGCACACCTTTCAATGCCGTGTATGCAATTCTAACAGAGGCCTCACATATATATATACACACATATATATTGCCATGTAGAAAAGCGCCCTTGTTGGTTCCATATAAAAAGCACCCAGTACACCCTGTAAAGTGGTTGGCATTAGGAGAGGCACCCACCTGTGGAAGCCATGCCAAAACAGACAATCAGAGCATTGTATGGCTTCTGGTCTTGTTAGCTCCTGTCAAACCGTCCAACCCATGCCAGCATGGAAAACGGATGTTGAATAATGACGATGAGGAGGAGGAGGATGTACATATATGTGTGAGTTTGTGAATACCTTTGATCATCACTGTCATACAATTGGGGTGGTTTGTTTCCAATCTTCCATGAAAAACATGATTGGCCATAGGGAAATATAACTGCGAGACATATGGCCATAGAAAATCAATCCCAACATATTCTGCCTGACCCACGCAAGCATGGAAAAGTAGATGGTGAAATAAGGATGGCGATGACAAGATGACAATGACGTTGCAGGAAAATCGTGTGTGTTTGTGGCCAATTCTTGAGGGTTCTCGTGGGGGGTGGGGGGGAATGCCCTCTGAAAACAGAATCGCATTGCCAGTTGCCCTCAGACTCCAGCTCTTATGAGTCTAAGACCCTAATGATAATTTATGCATGCTAAGGTTGTGTATGTTTGGGGCCCCAGTGCACTGGTTTTCTTCTGGGGTGGAGGGTTGGATATATTATGATGTTGTGAGCCCTGAGTGTGGGGCTTGTTTTCAAGGTTGATGACCGTAGGTGCAGGTGTGACTCTGTGGTAAGAAGCTCGCTTCTCAACCACATGGTTCCAGGTTCAGTCTCACTACATGGCACCTTGGGCAAGTGTCTTCTACTCTAGCCTTCTACAAAGCCTTGTGAGTGGATTTGGTAAACGGAAACTGAAAGAAGCCCATTGTATATATGTGTGTGAGTGGGTGTGTGTATTTGTGTGTCTATGTTTGTCCCCCCCCCATCGCTTGACAACCAATGTTGGTGTGTTTACGTCCCCGTAACTTAGCAGTTCGGCAAAAGAGACCAATAGAATAAGTACTAGGTTTACAAAGAATAAGTCTTGGGGTCGATTTGTTTGACTAAAGGCGGTGCTCCAGCATGGCCGCAGTCAAATGACTGAAACAAATAAAAGAATAAAAGAGGTATGATGAAAATAAGAGAGACAGACAGACAGACAGCATGGTTATGGGTTAGGTCTCTAACTATGGGGCTGGCCCACTTTATATTCTCCCACCATTACCACTACCACAACTACTACCACCACCACCACTACTATTACTACTACAACCAGCACCAGCACAACTACTACTAGAATCACCCCCACCCCCCAAAAAAATCATTCGCCACAACAACAACCACCACTGCTGTGCTGGCATTGTCACCACCACCACCTCCACCACCACCACCACCACCACCACCTCCACAACCTCCACCACCTCCACCACCACCACCATCACCACCATCACCACTTCCACCACCACCTCCACCACCTCCACCACCACCACCTCCACAACCTCCACCACCTCCACCACCACCACAACCTCCACCACCACCTCCACCTCCACCACCACCTCCACCACCACCACCACCACCTCCACCATCACCACTTCCACCGCCACCTCCACCACCTCCACCACCACCTCCACAACCTCCACCACCACCACCTCCACCACCACCACCTCCACAACCTCCACCACCACCACCTCCACCACAACCACCTCCACCATCACCACTTCCACCACCACCTCCACCACCACCAACTCCACAACCTCCACCACCACCTCCACCACCACCACCACCTCCACCACCACCACCTCCACCACCACCACCTCCACCACCACCACCTCCACCACCACCACCTCCACCACCACTCAATAATATATGTCTCTATTTAGTTTTCATACAAAAGAAATCTGATTCAATTTAAAGTACATTTTATTACTCCATTAGACAAACTTGTCTGCGTACTTGTGTGTGTATGTGCATGTATGTGTGCGTATGTGTGTACTTTCTTTTATTATTTTTTAGTTAGCAGAACGTTACAATGGTTGCTCTCGGCCTGGAAGACATGGATCTGATAAGCACCATGCATGAAACTCTCGCACTCAGTGTAATAACTTTCTGCCAGTTCAAAAGAAATATGTTTACTCAGCCATTGATTTCCTTTTCTCCTGTTTGTTTTCCCTCCTAAGCCTACATCTATAAATCTATGTCTATATAAATATAAATAGGTACATCTATATATGTGTGTTTATATCATCATCATCTTCATCATCATCATTTAACATCTGCCGTGTTAAATGATGCATGTCTGCCATGCATGCATGGGTAGGACGGTTGATAGGAGCCGGCCAGGTAGAAGAATACCCCAGGCTACTGTGTCTATTTTGGCAGGGTTTTTACGGATGGATGCCCTTCCTAACACCAACCACTTCACAGCGCGAACTGGATGCTTTTTATATTCTCCCACCATTACCACTACCACAACTACTACCACCACCACCACTACTATTACTACTACAACCAGCACCAGCACAACTACTACTAGAATCACCCCCACCCCCCAAAAAAATCATTCGCCACAACAACAACCACCACTGCTGTGCTGGCGTTGTCACCACCACCACCTCCACCACCACCACCACCACCACCACCTCCACAACCTCCACCACCTCCACCACCACCACCATCACCACCATCACCACTTCCACCACCACCTCCACCACCTCCACCACCACCACCTCCACAACCTCCACCACCTCCACCACCACCACAACCTCCACCACCACCTCCACCTCCACCACCACCTCCACCACCACCACCACCACCTCCACCATCACCACTTCCACCGCCACCTCCACCACCTCCACCACCACCTCCACAACCTCCACCACCACCACCTCCACCACCACCACCTCCACAACCTCCACCACCACCACCTCCACCACAACCACCTCCACCATCACCACTTCCACCACCACCTCCACCACCACCAACTCCACAACCTCCACCACCACCTCCACCACCACCACCACCTCCACCACCACCACCTCCACCACCACCACCTCCACCACCACCACCTCCACCACCACTCAATAATATATGTCTCTATTTAGTTTTCATACAAAAGAAATCTGATTCAATTTAAAGTACATTTTATTACTCCATTAGACAAACTTGTCTGCGTACTTGTGTGTGTATGTGCATGTATGTGTGCGTATGTGTGTACTTTCTTTTATTATTTTTTAGTTAGCAGAACGTTACAATGGTTGCTCTCGGCCTGGAAGACATGGATCTGATAAGCACCATGCATGAAACTCTCGCACTCAGTGTAATAACTTTCTGCCAGTTCAAAAGAAATATGTTTACTCAGCCATTGATTTCCTTTTCTCCTGTTTGTTTTCCCTCCTAAGCCTACATCTATAAATCTATGTCTATATAAATATAAATAGGTACATCTATATATGTGTGTTTATATCATCATCATCTTCATCATCATCATTTAACATCTGCCGTGTTAAATGATGCATGTCTGCCATGCATGCATGGGTAGGACGGTTGATAGGAGCCGGCCAGGTAGAAGAATACCCCAGGCTACTGTGTCTATTTTGGCAGGGTTTTTACGGATGGATGCCCTTCCTAACACCAACCACTTCACAGCGCGAACTGGGTGCTTTTTACCTGGCACCAGCCCAGGCAAGGTCAGCCTTGGCATGGTTTTTACAGCTGGATGCCCTTCCAAAGGCCAACCACTTCACAGCGTGGAGTGAATGCTTTATATGTGGCACCAGCATCAGCAGGGTTACAAAGTAATTTTGCAAGACAAGGAATTATTAAGAGGGGAGAGTGCATTGGAGGGGAGGATTTTGTGTCAGACGATGAAAGGTTAGTGTGACAAGGAGACAAAGAGGCAGAAACGGGTGTCTTAAGGTGGCGAGCTGGCAGAAACGTTAGCACGCCAGATGAAATGCTTAGCAGTATTTGGTCTGCTCTTACGTTCTGAGTTCAAATTCTGCCAAGGTTGACTTTGCCTTTCATCCTTTCATCCTTTGCCTTTCATCCAATGACTTTATCTTTAATCCTTTCATCCTTTCATCCACTGGGGTTGATATAACTGACTTAATCCGTTTGTCTGACCTTGTTTGTCCCCTCTATGTTTAGCCCCTTGTGTTCAATAAAGAAATAAGAAACAGGTGTCTTGATGTAAAGGAGGTAGATGGTTACCTGGCCAGAAAGAGTGAGAGAGAGAGGAAGAGGTACAAGAAAGAAGACAGAAACTGGTGTGCTGATATAAAGGGGATACAAGGAAACCCAGCCTGAGAGAAGAGCAAAGGAAAAAGTGAGAGAGTGGGAGAGAGCAAGAGCAGGAGACGGATGGTGGCAAGTGCCAGGGTATACTTGCAAGGAGCAGGGATCAGGGCATAGATGGGATGGTAGAATGAAGGAAGAGGGAGATAAATGATGGCAATTTCCAGGGCATGCCCTCAAGGAATGGAGGTCATAATATACGTGGTTGAGTATTGCCAAGAAGGCACGAGTAGGGAGGGGGGATTGCAGTGACTGGTGAAAACCTGGGTATAAAGATGGGGTAGGGGAAAGCAGCGATGCTTTGTAAATCTCTGAAGAGGCCTAGAGAATCATGCATGTACCTCCATTGCATCCACTTCATCTGCCAATTACTCCAGCTAACTGGAGTTATATAGATAGAATGAGGCATGCCACCTCTAGGCCGAAACAGCTGTAAGACTTTGTCCCTTCTTCGGTCACTAGAGGTCCTTTTGAATTTTGAATTTTTAATTGTTGATATGACATATTGTGACATATGTGTTTGTATATTGTCTTTATTGTCATTTTGGTTGAAAAATAAACAGGTTAATTAACAGAATACAATGTATGCAAGTTGATGAGTACCACCTATTCCCCTCCATTCTCTTATTGCTATATAAATTTAGGGTAAAATCTCCTTTTACCCGCACCCATTTATTGCACTTGGTAAAAACATCATCATGTTGAAACACGTGTACCGCAGAATCCTTTGTGTTTTTGTTTTTATTTTTTCATTTACAATTTATTCATTCACCTCAACCACGAGCTGGCATACACAGGTGCTTACAATTGTCAAGTATTACCTCTAACATTTACTTAACCTACGTATATAGATAGATAGATAGATAGATAGATATAGATAGATAGAGAGAGAGAGAGAGAGGGAGAGATAGATAGATAGATAGATAGATAGATAGATAGATAGATAGATAGAGAGAGAGAGAGAGACAGACAGACAGACAGACAGACAGACAGACAGACAGATCGATCAATCAATAGATAGATAGATAAACTTACTAATATATATCGTCCTTTAGGTAATAACAGGAATTCTGAGTCACTTTCAGAACTAGAGAAGAAATTTCAGGTATGGAAGCAAGGATTAGAATCGAAGGGCCTTAGAGACAATCTAGTTAAAACCAAAGTCCTAATAAGTAGGAAGGCAGACAAACTACAAATCCCTTCAGGTAGATGGCCCTGCTCGATCTGTAGGAAAGGCATAGATAGAAACTCTGTAAGATGTACCCAGCATAAGCTGGGGACACATAAAAGGTGCAGCAATATCAAAGGAAAGTTAACTGGGAAGATAGATTTTGTGTGTGGCAAATGCTCTGGTGCAATGAAGACTGAAAATGTGCAGAAAACAGCCTCCGTCACATTCCAGGGGAAAAAACTACAAGTAGTTGATAACTTCCATTACGTAGATGACCAAGTAGTAGCGGGGGTGGGGATGCTCTGAAAGTGTAGATGTTAGAATAAGAATAGCCTGGGCAAAGTTCAAAGAGCTCCTACCTCTGCTGGTGACAAAGGGCCTCTCGCTCAGAGTAAAAAGTAGACTGTATGATGCATGTGTGCAAACAGCCATGCTACATGGCAGTGTAACATGGGCCATGACTGCTGAGGACATGCATAAGTTTACAAGGAATGAAGCTAGTATGCTCTGCTGGATGTGTAATGTCAGTGTGCCTGCACGACATAGTGTAAGCGCCCTGAGAGAAAAGTTGGACATAAGAAGAATCAGATGTGGTGTGCAAGAGAGATGACTGCTGGTTTGGTCATGTGTTGTGTATGGATGAGGACAGCTGTGTGAAAAAGTGTCACACCCTGGCAGTAGAGGAAACCTGTGGAAGAGGTAGACCCAAGAAGACCTGCGATGAGGTGGTAGAGCACGACCTTTGAACATTGGGCCTCACTGAGGTAATGAGAAGTGACTGAGACTTTTGGAGAAATGCTCTGCTTGAGAAGCTCCGGCAAGCTAAGTGAGACCATTACCATAGCCTATGGCAGTGCTGTATAACCAGCCCATTTAAGAGTACCCTTCAATCATTGAGCAATAAACTGTGCTTGTGAAGACCTGTTGAGTCAAGTGAAACCATTGTTGTAGCCAATGACAGTACTGGCTGATTGGCACCCATGCCAGTGGCATGTAAAAAGCACCATTCACATATATATCGATATATATGTGTGCGTGTGTGTATGTGTAGATGCATGTGCATGTTTATGTATTATTTATGTATGTAGATAAAACACAAACCCCTTCAGGTAGATGGCCCTGCTCAGTATGTAGAAAAGGAGTAGGTAGTAACTCTATAAGATGTACCCGGTGCAAGCTATGGACACATAAGAGGTGCAGCAACATCAAAGGCAGGTTAACTAGCAAGTTAGTTTTTGTTTGTGGCAGATGCTCAGGTGCAATAAAGACTGCAAACAAACAGGAAACAACTTCTATCTCATTCCAGGGTGAAAAACTAGAGGTAGTCGATAGCTTCCGCTATCTGGGCGACCAAGTTAGTAGTGGGGGTGGGTGCGCTGAAAGTGTAGCTGCTAGAATAAGAATAGCCTGGGCAAAGTTTAGAGAGCTCTTACCCCTGCTGGCGACAAAGGGACTCTCACTCAGAGTAAAAGGCAGACTGTATGACGCATGCGTACGAACAACCATGCTACATGGCAGTGAAACATGGGCTGTAACTGCTGAGGACATACGTAAGCTCGCAAGGAATGAAGCCAGTATGCTCCGTTGGATGTGTAATGTCAATGTGAATACCCGTCAGAGTGTAAGTATCCTGAGAGAAAAGCTGAACATTAGAAGCATCAGTTGTGGCGTGCAAGAGAGACGATTGCGCTGGTATGGACATGTGGTGAGAATGGAGGAGGATAGCTGCGTGAAAAAGTGCCACACCCTAACAGTTGAGGGAACCCGTGGAAGAGGTAGGCCCAGGAAGACCTGGGCTGAGGTGGTGAGGCAAGACCTTCGTACATTGGGCCTCACCGAGGCGATGACTACGGACCGAGACCTTTGGAAATGGGCTGTGCGTGAGAAGACCCGGCAAGCCAAGTAAGATCGTTGCCAGTGCCCCTGGACTGGTTCTTGTGCGGGTGGCACATGAGATGCACCATTTTGAGCGTGGCCGTTGCCAGTACCGCCTGACTGGCTCCTGTAGGATTTTCGAGCGAGATCGTTGCCAGTGCCCCTGGACTGGCTTGTGCGGGTGGCACATAAAAGACACCATTTCGAGCGTGGCCGTTTTCGTGCGGGTGACACGTAAAAGCACCCACTACACTCTCTGAGTGGTTGGCGTTAGGAAGGGCATCCAGCTGTAGAAACTCTGCCAAATCAGACTGGAGCCTGGTGTTGCCATCCGGTTTCACCAGTCCTCAGTCAAATCGTCCAACCCATGCTAGCATGGAAAGCGGACGTTAAACGATGATGATGATGATGATGTATGCTTAATTTTAGTTGCAAAGATGATGCTTTCTTATCAAAACAAGAAATTCCCTCAGCTGCGATCCATTGCTAATTATTCCCATCATCGTCAGTCTCTTGACAGAATCCATTTGAGGTCAGAAGAATACAGGACCGCAGGGCCATAAGACCATAGGGCCACAGGGCTACAGGGCCATGTCTTGCCCCAGTGTCTCATTTTTGGCATTGTTTTCTGTGACTGGATGGGGTTTTTTTGTTATTTATTCATGACACTTTCTAACTTGCAAGACTACATAAACACATACATACACATATACATACATACATACACACACACACATACATACATACATACATCATCGTCGTTTAATGTCCACCTTCTCTGCTGGCATGGCTGGGCCGGCCAGGTAGAAGCCTGCATCAGACTTCTGTAATTGTTTTGGCAGGGTTTTTACAGTTGGATGCCCTTCCAAACACCAACCCACTTTACAGTGTGGGATGGGTGCTTTTTAAGTGGCACCTGCACTGGGAGGGTCACCAGGTAACTTGCAAGACAGAAATCTTTTGAGAGGGGAGGGGGAGCATTGGAGGAGGTGATCTTGTGTCGGATGATAAAACGTTTTATTGAGGCAGAGATAGAAACATACATACACACATAAAAAAACATACACACACATACATACATACATATGAGGGTGTGTTGAGAAGTTCCTGGCTTTGGGTAAAAGAAAACACAGGAGGATCAGTTAATCATGATTCTATTCAACATAATCCCCTCTCAGATTCATACACTTATTGCAACAGTCCTTCAGTTTTTCTAAACCCTGTAAAAAACCTCTGGAGGTTGGACCTCCAGCCAGGCCTTTCGTGATACCCTTAAAGCCAGAAATTTTTCAGCACCCCTTTGTATATACAGATCTGTGTTTCACCCGGGTTCAGTCCCACTGCGTGGCATCTTGGGCAAGTGTCTTCTACTATAGTCTCGGGCCGACCAAAGCCTTGTGAGTGGATTTGGTAGACGGAAACTGAAAGAAGCCTGTCGTATATGTGTATATATATGTGTGTATGTGTGTATATGTTTGTATGTCTGTGTTTGTCTCCGCAACATCGCTTGACAACCGATGCTGGTGTGTTTATGTCCCCGTAACTTAGCGGTTCGGCAAAAGAGACCGATAGAATAAGTACTAGGCTTCCAAAGAATAAGTCCTGGGGTCGATTTGCTCGACTAAAGGCGGTGCTCCAGCATGGCCACAGTCAAAAGACTGAAACAAGTAAAAGAGTAATATATATATATAAATATATATATATATATATATATATATATATATATATATATATATATACATATATATATATATTTACATATATACATACATATATACATACATACATACATATATATATACATATATATATATATATACATATATATATACATATGTATATATATATATATATATATATATATATATATATATATATATATATATATATATATATACATATATATATACATATACATATATATATACATATGTATATATATATATATATATATATATATATATATATATATATATATATACATATATATATACATATATATATATATATATATATATATATATATATATATATATATATATATATATACAGAGAGATAGAGAGAGAGAGGCAAACAACTTGTTTTAAATCTCTAAGTGAGAGACATACAGTAACACTACCAGAAGGTAATGTCTATATACCAACAGAATGTGGCAGTCCTATAAAGGACGTTGTTACTGTTGTTATAGTCCCAGGAAAACATCTTTTCCAGCTGGCTATCATCACTCAGTTTGTGTCCATATAGCATTTGCAAGGGAGGTCATCGCTCCTATCTCCAGCCTTACGTGATACTCACAGACCCAGGTTTCTACATATACATATGTAAAAAGCATTGTAAAAAGCACCCAGCACATTCTGTAAAGTGGTTGGTGTTAGTTAGGGCATCCAGCTGTAGAAACTAAGCCAGGACCTAGAACGGAGCCTGGTACGGCTGTGGCTATGCCAGTATGTATCAAAAGTGTCCAACCCATGCCAGCTTGGAAAACAGGCCTGAAATGATGATGATGATGATATATATATACATATATATATATTGAGAGAGAGAGAGAGATATGTAAGGCAGTGAGATGGCAGAATTGTTAGCATGCTGGGTGGAATGCTTACTTTCATCTGTCTTCAGGTTCTGAGTTCAAATTCCACCAAGGTCAATTTGGCCCTTCGTCCTTTTGGTGTCACTGAACTAAGTAACAGTTGAATGCTGGCGGTCAATGCTGCACCCCTCTGCCAAACCAGTGTTGCTGAATAGGCTCATCAAAGAAGCAGGATCTCAAGCTCACATTCATGGCCTCCACATCAGACTGTGGTTGGTGGAGAGAACACACTGAGGTCTTGGTCCTGCAGTGGACTGAACATGGGCAATCCAGTCCAATATACCGTGTATCTTATACATACATCCACACGCATGCAAGCTCACCCCAACACCCACTCTATCTGCATCTGTATAGTGCATAGCCTCATGGGTTAGTTGTGAGAATGCTGAGACTCACTCTTAAACCTTTTGATCCCAAATTGCCTGAGACTCTTCTACGACACAAGCTTAACATTTTAAAGAGATTCAAATGAAAACCTTTCATGAAAATTTTAATTAAACAGCAGTTTAATAATACCAACATTATTATACTAAATTTTTTATTATTTTCAAAATTTATTTAACTCTTTTGATACCAATCTGGCTGAAACCGCCTCTGGCTCTGTAGTACAAATGTTTTGTTTTCTAAAGTTCTGAATTAAAATCTTCCACCAAACCTTAGTCACAATTTATGTTCCTAACACTAGCTTAATGATAACAAAGTTATTTTACTAAATTCTTTGTTAGATTTAAAATTAATTGAAAGAAACATAGAGCATCTCAACAGAAATATGGTAATGTAAAGGTTAAAATATATAATAAAGAAACAATTCTTAACCCTTTCGATACCAACCCAGTCGAAACTGGCTCTGGCTCTGTTGTACAAATGTTTTGTTTTCATAAGTTCTGAATAAAAATCTTCCACCAAACCTTAGTCACAATTTATGTTCCTAACACTAGCTTAATGATAACAAAGTTATTTTACTAAATTCTTTGTTAGATTTAAAATTAATTGAAAGAAACATAGAGCATCTCAACAGAAATATGGTAATGTAAAGGTTAAAATATATAATAAAGAAACAATTCTTAACCCTTTCGATACCAACCCAGTCGAAACTGGCTCTGGCTCTGTTGTACAAATGTTTTGTTTTCATAAGTTCTGAATAAAAATCTTCCACCAAACCTTAGTCACAATTTATGTTCCTAACACTAGCTTAATGATAACAAAGTTATTTTACTAAATTCTTTGTTAGATTTAAAATTAATTGAAAGAAACATAGAGCATCTCAACAGAAATATGGTAATGTAAAGGTTAAAATATATAATAAAGAAACAATTCTTAACCCTTTCGATACCAACCCAGTCGAAACTGGCTCTGGCTCTGTTGTACAAATGTTTTGTTTTCATAAGTTCTGAATAAAAATCTTCCACCAAACCTTAGTCACAATTTATGTTCCTAACACTAGCTTAATGATAACAAAGTTATTTTACTAAATTCTTTGTTAGATTTAAAATTAATTGAAAGAAACATAGAGCATCTCAACAGAAATATGGTAACAAAAGGGTTAAACAAAGTCAATGTATTTCTACAGGAATATATGGTAACAAAAGGGTTAAAGTGATCTAAATTAAAACCTTCCATCAGAATGTCATGTTGATTTATGTTCCAAATCTTAATAATACCAAAATAATCTTAACTAAATTAATTAAAACAAAGGCAGTATATTTCAACAGGAATATGGTAAGAGAAGCGTTCAAGTTGTGGTCCCATTTCCTTCATGGGGTGATTATGGTGTGTTAATGGAGAAAACCACATGGATAGTTTGTCAAATTTGCTTTTCTTTTTCCTCCACAGTATGGCAAGAAGCTAATGCCTCGGTCGGATCCCCCACGGCTGAAAAAGAAAGAAGATAAGAAAGTTGATGAAACATCTCGAGAAGAGGAGGAACTTGCTTACTTTTTCACTGGTGACTAACGGACATTCTTCTCCCTCTTTAATTTTATTTTATTTTTTATTGCAATTAGAGAGTAATTTTGGGGGCAAAATTTCATTTTTTTTAGTTTTATCATTAATTTACATTTTAAAAAGATTTTTTATTCTAACTTACCTTGGTTTATAAAGAAATTATTTTTTGTGGACTTTTGTAAAAAAATTTTTATTAATTTATTATAAATTTTTAAAATCCTTTTATTTTTAACTTTCAGATTTTTTTTTTAAAGATTATTTTACTGCATATTTCCCTGAGGTTTTTTTTTGAGAATTATTTTATTTTAAATATTTGTTTTAAAATGTTTTATTTTTAATGTTTTTTAAAAATATTCCATTTCAAATTTCATGTATATTTTGCAAAAAATTATTTATTCTAAATTGCCATACTTTAAAACAGAAACATACACACACACACACACACACACACACATATATATATATACATAGATATATCTTTAAGGCAGTCTTTATGTCCAACTTAACGTGGATGTTGTATTAGAACACCAGAGACTGCATTATTTATTGTGAGAGGATTTCTCATATTGACACATGGTGTATAAAAGCACTCATATTTATATGATTGCAAGTTGAGAACATTATGCTATGGGTTCTGGAACTGCCAGATCACGTAATTTCCACCTGCCCTATCTCTTCAGTAGCAGATGTCCTACAGTAGCATATTGACTGAATTTTGCTGTCGATGGTATATAGAATTTTTGTGTCTTTTCAGGCACTGATGTCTCAAATGGCCAGCAAGCTTATTAAAAACTACTACTGCTTCTGTTCACTATTAATTGCTACCTCTGCCTTAGCGAAGGTGGAGGTATTGTTTTCAGTCGTATTTGTTTGTTTGTCCATGAACAAGATATTTCAAGAACCAATGGATGGATTCGAATGAAACTTTCAGGGATGTTTGGTCTCATGACCGACATGAACTGATTAGATTTTGGGATTGATCCATTAATGGACAAAGATTCTAGATTATTTTCCCTGTTCTTTTACTTAATTTTTGAGAGCGGTCAGGTTCATTTTTAGTATTCTCATTTGTGAGAGAAGTCGAGTTTATTTTAGATATTCTTATTTTAAAAATCATCTCTGACTAATCGTTGAGAGGACGTTGGTATTGCCTTGGTGGAGGTTTGCACTCTCTGAATGCTCTTGTTATTATTATTATTATTACATATAATATTAAAGTGGTGAGCTGGCAAAACTGATAGCATGCTGGGCCAAATGCTTAATGGCACTTCATCCAAATTTATCTTCTGAGTTCAAATTTCACAGAGGTTCACTATGCCTTCCATCCTTTTGGGTACGAGAAAATAAGTACCAGTTGAACACTGGGGTCAATGTAATTAACCCACCCCCTCCTCCAAAATTGCTGGCCTTGTGCCAAAATTTGAAACTATAAATACATATAATATTAAGGTAGAGAGCTGGCAAAGCTGTTAGTATATTGGACAAAATGCTTCCTGGGCTGGCATACAGAAAGGCTGGAGTCTGGTACAGCCTTCCAGAGTGCCACCCCAGTCAAACCGTCCAACCCACGCCAGCATGGGTAATAGGCATTAAATGATGATAATGATGATGATGATGAGGATGATGATGATGATGGTATAATAATATTTATATATGTTTTTCTTTTTCTTTCCGTTTCTGCAGAATGAGGAAGGCGTCCCCTTTTCTGATGGTGTCCTTTGGCCTTGGATCAATTAAAGTTTACCTTTGTGTCACTGAAGATTTTAGAGATAGAGAGATAGAGGGGGGGGGGGGGAGAAGGAAAAAGAGAAAGAAACAAGGAGAGAGTGAAAGTGAGAGAGAGAGAGAGAAAGAGAAAATCATTAAATGAAAAAAATAAAAGACAAAAAAAAAATTGTAAAGTAGAAAAACAAAACAAAGAAAAAAATAAAGTGAAATAAAAATATAAAAGTGAAAACAATTGACTGTTGAGACAACAACAACAACAATTGCAAAAAACTGGTATAGCTATCTGGTTCACCAGTCCTCAGTCAAATCGTCCAACCCATGCTAGCATGGAAAGTGGACGTTAAATGATGATGATTGACGTTTGTGTGTGTGTGTTTATGCATGCGTGTGAGCATGTGCATGTGTATATCTGAGTATGTGCGTATGCATGTGTATGTGTGTGTGTGTGTGTGTGAGTTTGTGTACGCACATGTGTCAGTGGGTGTGTGAGTGTGTATGAGCTTATGTATGTGTATGGATATGTATGTGTGAGTGTGTATGTATGTTTATGTGTGTGTGTAGGTGTGAGTGTATATGTGTTTGTGTGTGTAGGAGTGTATATGTGCGTATATGCATGTGTATGAGTGTGTGTATCTACAAGTTTAACTGTGTGTGAGTGTATATGTATGATTGTGTGTATGCATGTGTATGAGTGTGCGTGTGTGTATGTCCATGACGAGGGTTCGGGTCAGGGTTACATAAAAATGTTTAATGTAACCAATTTGTGCGTATGTTATTGCGTGCATAATTGTATCTGAGTTGGCACAATGTATTTGTATGCATCGGTGTATATGGAGATTATTGTGTGTGAGGGTCTTCAGTGTTGGATTATGTGGGTTTTTTTAATGATTTATTACTTTTCTTTTATATATTCCAGTCTTGAAACTAGTATGTATTTGTGTGAATACAGTTGCATGGTTTTATATATATATATATATATATATATATATGAACGGAGATGTGTAGATTTGTGCTGCCTCCAAGAAGTAAGGTGGAGAGGAGGTTCCGCTAGGTTCCTCACAGGCAAAGAACACAGGTACAAGATTTTCTGGACAGGGAACACTGACAGGGTCGAGGGCATGGGTATGCTTCTTGCGGAGAAATGGGGTGATAAGGTAATCGAGGTAGTTAGAGTATGCGACAGAATACTTAAGATTAGATTAGTGCTTCATCATGGGTTAGCAACCATTATCTCGGCCTATGCCCCTCAGCCGGGGCTACTTGATGGACAGAAAGACCAATTTTATGACACCCTCTTGCAGACTACCAGAAAAAGGGAAAGATGGCTGCTTAAATGCCAAAACCTTCCTAGGCAAAGAATGTACCCCTCAACATAGACTAGTAGTTAGCGACTTCAGGATCAGGACTAAATGGATACCCAGAAGATGACCAGCATGGAGGAGAAGGGTCTGGAAGCTTAAAGATCCAGCGAATGGACAGAGATATAGAAACGTATTACTCGAAGCCTTTTACGAAATAGAAGGGGATATAACTTCACACGATGTAGAAGACAACTGGAGGTTTCTATGGGACAACTTGCTGAGAGCCACTGACCAGATCTGTGGATGGTGCAAAGTCCACTCTCGACCCAAAATAACGTGGTAGTGGAAAAATGTTGTTGACAGGGCTATTAGACAAAAGAAACAGGCTTGGAAGGACTTGAAGAACAGTGGTAGCAGGGAATTGTATCAGACTGCCAGAAGGGAAGCTAGAAGACAGGTTTATTTAGCCAGAGGGGAGAAGCAGATAAGAAAAAAATTGCCGATGTTCTGCGCCGTGAGGACCAAAGACTTGAGGTATTTCATGTTGCAAGACAGTGTAGGAGAGAGAATCATGATGTCGTAGGAGAGAAATGTGTCTGCATGGATAATGGTTCACTTGCACTAAACAAGGCTGCAAAGAGAGAGGTTTGGAGATGCCACTATGAAAGGCTGCCTAATAACGAGATTGAATGGGAGAAAGAGAGTCTGCCGAATGTCGACCCAACAGAAAGACCAGCTATCCAAATTGACAGTACCTTGGTAGATAAAGCAATAAAGAGTATGAAGACAGGGAAAGCCCCCGGCCCATCAGGAATTACTGTAGAGATGCTCAAAATATCTGGCAGTGTTGGCTATAGCCTAGACACCCATATTGTTAACCAGGTGATACGAGAAGGAGTCATACCCAATGACTGGTGTAGCAGCACCATAGTCAACTGCTACAAAAGTAGAGGTGACCCTTTAGATACAAATAATTACAGAAGTATCAAGTTGTTAGATTAGGTTATGAAAGTTACGGAGAGGGTCATAACCTAGCTAATTAGGGAGAGAGTTAGTTTAGATGAGATGCAGTGCCAGAGAAAAGCACCACTGATGCTATATTTTTGGTAAGGCAGCTGCAGGAGAAATACCTAGCGCAGAGGGAGCCTCGATCGGCGTTCGTGCCCTTTTCGAACGGGGCTGCGGTCAGGACAAGACGTGTTAAGCGATGGCCTAGGTTTGGGAGAAGCAGCTGCTATACCTGGTGTACCTTGGGTCAGGGCAAGCTTCGAGGATCGGATACCGCAAGACGGACTCGCAGTCGAGGAAAGGAAAACCGAGGTAAGGCGATTACATCTACTCGTACACACACACCACAAGCTATTTCGGCACCACGTGCAGAAATTCGCCGCGATGGCAGCCACCAAGATTAGGATCGCCAGCGATGTGATCAGGCCTTTTAATGGCGAAGGAGATGTGATGGCTTGGATACGAAAAATTAGGCTCGTTGCCAAGCTGCAAGGAATAAGCGATGTGGCGAGTCTCATGGCTCTGTACTTGGAAGGGAGCGCCCTGACCCTCTACCTAGAAATGGACGAGGAAGAAAGATTGAGTGCAGAGAACGTCGAACGGAGGCTGAGAGAGGCATATACGGAGAGCGAGTACGCTGCCTTCGTAAAACTAGGAACGATTAGATGGGGGGGAGAACAGGTGGATGAGTACGCGGCGGAAGTGCGAAGACTGGCCATGCTGGCTGGGTTTACGGGAGAAGGCCTGGACAGGGCGGCGCGGCTGGCGTTTGTAAATAGATTCCCCGACGACGTAGGGATCTGATTACAGCAGTTGCCTGGCGGGAGGAAGATGGTGCTCAGCGAGCTAGTAGCGCAAGCTTGCGTGTTGACACAGCACGTCGGAAGGAAGCCGATAGCGATGGCGGCGACAGAGGCACGTTCCGACAGACGGCAGCCTGAGAGCGGCGTGAGGAAGCCTACCGAGCAACGACAGCGGCTGTTCTCGGGCCGATGTTTCAAATGTCAGGGGCCGCACATGGCGAGAGAATGCGCCGAATCGGGGCCCGTCTGCTATCGATGCAGGAAGACTGGGCACATCGCCCATGATTGCGACCAGGAAAACGACCATGGGGAAGTTGCTGCCTCTCAAACTTTCCCCGCAACCAAGTAGAGGCACTTGTGGAGGCGCTGCCCGTGGTCGGAGTCGAGGTCGAGGGGAAGAAGTTCAAGGCCCTCGTGGACACGGGTTGCACGACTACCCTCGTGACGCCAAGGGTGGCGAAGAAATGGGATGGGACGAGTAGCGTCCGAGCGGTCGACGGTAGAGAGATCCGTTGCAGGGGCAGCTCCAGTCTGGAGATAGCGTTACCGAGCGCGGCGCTGAGGCTACGGGTGATCGTGATCGACTATGTGATAGACGGGATTGATGTCGTGTTGGGGATGGACGCCATCAACCGTCTTGGTGGCGTTAGGATTGCAGGAGATGAGGTCACGTTCGGAAGCGTGGGGGCATCGTGCGCCGTGAGTCGGGACCGCCAGGGAGAGCAGAGCCCCGTCGAGGACAGCGCCGCTTACACCATCGAAGACAAAGATTTTCAGGCGGCGTTTGATGGTCGGAGGTGGACGATAGAGTGGCGATCGAAGGACGAGCCCCCACTACTAAAGAACAGGGTGAGCTGCTACCAGCATACGTTGAAAGGTCACGCCGGCATCGAGTTCGACGAGGAGGTAGAGAGATGGATCAAGGAAGGAGTCCTTGTCCCGTGGAAAGAGGAGGTGGTGAGTGGAGTGCTGCCTCTGATAGCGGTGGTGCAGCCGACGAAAGGAAAAGTCAGACCGGTGCTGGACTTTAGGGAACTGAACGACCATATATCGTGCCACACGGGAGGCGAGGCAACGGACGTTAGCGGTGAGACGTTACGTGTGTGGAGACAGTCGACCAAGGCAGCGACGATCGTCGACTTGAAGTCGGCATATTTGCAGCTCCGTGTGAGTGACAAGCTGTGTCGATACCAGCTGGTGCGGTACAAGGGCCGGACGTACTGTTTAACCAGGCTGGGTTTCGGGCTGAATTCCGCTCCGAAAATTATGGCGATGGTGCTCAAGTCCGTCCTAGGGAAAGAGGAGAGAATAAGGAAGGCCACCAGTTCCTACATCGACATTTTGGTTGACAAGACTGTAGTGCCAGCCACCGAGGTAGTGAGACACCTGGAGAGGTTTGGGCTGATTGCGAAACCGCCTGAGTCGATGGTTGGGGGAGCTGCGCTGGGGCTGAAGCTACAAAAAGACAGATCGGGCGAGCTGGTGTTCCGGAGAGGAAACGAGATCCCAGAGCTGAGTTCCAGCGTCAGCAGGAGAGAGTTGTTCTTGGTTTTTGGGAAGTTGATCGGACACTATCCGATCGCTCGTTGGTTGCGCATTGCATGTAGTTACATCAAGAGACGAGTAGAAGGGGAGAGTTGGAGTGACAAGGTAGGAGAGGCGACGGTGGCGATGATGCGGGAAATCCTGGAGAGAACGAGAGCGGAAGACCCGGTTAGAGGAAACTGGTATGTGCCCAAGACGGAGTGCGGGACGGTTTGGTGTGATGCTAGCAGTATAGCGATAGGGGTTGTGTTGGAGATCGAAGGTGCTGAGGTGGAGGATGCGGCCTGGCTACGGAAAGCGGACGACTTCAACCACATCAATGTTACCGAACTAGATGCGGTGCTGAAAGGGGTGAACCTGGCCCTGAGATGGGGACTGCGCTCGATCGAGATCCAGACGGATTCGGCCACCGTGGTCGGCTGGGTAGGAACAGTAATTACCAGCGAGAAGAGAGTCCGGACGAAAGGTGCCGCGGAGATGTTGGTGAAACACTGCCTAGAAGTTCTGGGAGAGCTGATCGCCGAGTTTGGACTGAAGCTGACCGTGGTTTTCGTGCCTTCGGAAAGAAACAGGGCGGACGCACTGACCAGGGTGAAAAAGGCGTGGCTGGAGGAACCGGAGGAAGCAAGGAAAGGGATAGCAGCAGCGTGTCGGCTGGGTGACTCCGAACTGAAGGAGCTACATGCTACGCACCACTTGGGGGTGGATAGGACCCTGTATCTGGCGAAAATGGTTGACGCTGACGTCACTAGGAGAAACTTTAAGAAAGTGGTCGTGAAATGTGACAGATGCCAGTCCATTGACCCCGCCCCGGGTGGGCATGAGCAGGGGAACCTCTCAGTAGAGTGCAACTGGAGGAGACTGGCTGTGGATGTGACGCACTACCGTCAGGAAATGTATCTCAGCATGGTCGACTGCGGGCCGGGCCGGCTGGCCATTTGGAGGGAGCTGAGGACAGGCATTGCCGATGAGATTGGCCGCATTCTGAATGGGATATTCTTGGAGAGGGGTCCTGTGGAAGAACTGCTAATGGACAACGGGGCGGCGTTTCGTTCAGAAGCGTTGGGAGAGATGCTTGACCGGTGGAAGGTGCGACGATTGTTTAGAGCGGCGTATAGACCGAGTGGCAACGGAATCGTTGAGAGGCACCATCGGACGATCAAGGCCATGGCTGAAAGGGGGCACATTTCGCCCCTGGAAGCGGTCTACTGGTACAATATGTCTCCCCGATCCGGACAAGCGGAAGAGTCTGTGCCGCACAGAGCGGTGTTCAAATATGAATGGAGGCATCCATGTAAGATGCCGGAGTTCTGCGAGGAAGAGAAGGGACCCGCCGGTGTGAAAGTAGGGGAGGAAGTTTGGGTCAAGCCGCCGATGGCACGCTGCACATCACAATGGGGCAGGGGAACAGTGACAGTGGTCAATTCCAGAAACAATGTCTCTGTGGATGGAATGCCGCGTCACGTGCTGGATCTGCGCAGGATTGCCACTTCGTCGAATGAAGATTGCGATGGAAACGAGCCACCTAGCTTGAGAAGATCTTGACGTGTAGGGCGCCTGCCCGGTTGGATGGCGGACTTCGAATTGGAGTAGGGGTGAACGTGATCTTTAAGATCAGGGTGGCGTGTGGTATGACGTCAGTGTCTGCGGAGGCTGACCGGAAGGGCGAGTCGACCGGAAGGGGAAACAGCGCAGAGGGAGCCTCGATCGGCGTTCGTGCCCTTTTCGAACGGGGCTGCGGTCAGGACAAGACGTGTTAAGCGACGGCCTAGGTTTGGGAAGGTTTGAGAGAAGCAGCTGCTATACCTGGTGTACCTTGGGTCGGGGCAAGCTTCGAGGATCGGATATCGCAAGACGGACTCCCAGTAGAGGAAAGGAAAACCGAGGTAAGGCGATTACATCTACTCGTACGCACACACCACACTCTGTACCTGGCTTTTGTTGATATGGAGAAAGCCTTTGACAGGGTCCCCTGATCCCTTATCTGGTGGTCAACGAGGAAACTAGGGATAGATGAATGGTTAGTGAGAGCTGTGCAAGCCATGTACAGGGACGCTGTCAGTAAGTTGAGTGTTGGCAACGAGTACAGTGAAGAATCCCTGATAGAGGTAGGTGTCAACCAAAGTTCAGTTCTCAGCTCCCTCAGATTGGAGCCTAGTGCAGCCATCTTGTTCACCAGTCCTCAGTCAAATCGTCCAACCCATGCTAGCATGGAAAGCAGACGTTAAACGATTATGATGATGATGATGATGATGATATATATATATATATATATATATATACACACACATACATACACACATATATATATATATATATATCTACATCTATCTATCTATATATATATGCATATCTATATATATGTATATATATATATATATATATATATATATACACACATATACACACACATACACATATATATACATACACATACATGTATATACACACACATTTTGAATAATATATTTTTATTTATATTTATATACAATATACGTATATAGGTGTTGTGTGCATATATATATGTGGGTGTGTTTATGTCCACATATTGCATTTGGTGAACAATAGTGTTTCATTGGTCGATGGTTTCCACTGGACAACCAATCATTTGTTTACAGGATCTTGCGTACAATAGGCACAGGCATGTGCCTATTGTATATATTTATATGCAATGTAACAATAATAATAACAATAATCCCTTCTACTAAAGGCACAAGGCCTTAAATTTTTGGGGGAGTGGACTAGTTGATTACACCCCCTTCCCCCTATGTGCAACTGGTATTTATTTCATTGCTCTCACAGGAATGAAAGGCAAAGTTGACCTCAGTAGGACTTGAACTCAGAACATGAAGATGGATGAAATGCTGCTAAGCATTTTGTCTGGCATGCTAACAATTCTGCCAGCTTGTTGCCTTAATAATAATAATAATAATAATAATAATAGGCGTAGGAGTGGCTGTGTGGTATGTAGCTTGCTTACGAACCACATGGTTCCGGGTTCAATCTCACTGTGTGACACCTTGGGCAAGTGTCTTCTACTATAGCCTCGGGCCGACCAAAGCCTTGTGAGTGGATTTGGTAGACGGAAACTGAAAGAAGCCCGTCGTATATATATATATATATATATATATATGTATGTGTTTGTCCCCCCAACATCGCTTGACAACCGATGCTAGTGTGTTTAGGTCCCCATAACTTAGCAGTTCGGCAAAAGAGGCTGATAGAATAAGTACTAGGCTTACAAAGAATAAGTCCTGGGGTTGATTTGCTCGACTAAAGGCGGTGCTCCCACATGGCCACAGTCAAATGATTGAAACAAGTAAAAGAGTAACAGATATAGTTGTCAGAGATCATCA
The DNA here is from genome assembly GCF_046866305.1 of Octopus bimaculoides. NCBI lineage: Eukaryota > Metazoa > Mollusca > Cephalopoda > Octopoda > Octopodidae > Octopus > Octopus bimaculoides. Next base: position 22,486,261 of record NC_142953.1, on the reverse strand, counting down.
AGAAAAGAAATATTTTCTAATTGGTGTATGAATACCAACTGATGACAATGTTTCTCTAAAAGAAATGAAGACACTTTCAAAATACAAAGATCTGGAAATAGAGCTAACTCAAATGTGGAGTCTAAAAACAGAAACAATTAGGCGAGTTGGGTATGATAAAAAAAACATTCAGACAAATACATAACAAAAACATAAGGACTTACAAGTATATATAACATACAGAAAATAGCACTACTAGGCACTGCACATGTCTTACATAAAACACTTTCAATACAGTAAAAATAAGAGCACCACAGCACATACCCAAGGCACACAGAGCTGCACTTAATAGTGCAGTGAAAGCACGTGCTAAAATTAGTCTACTGAATGATAATAATAATAATAAGTCACGGAGAGGGTCAATGAAAGTCATGGAGAGGGTCATAGCCCAACTACTCGGGGAGCAGGTCAGTTGAGATGAGATGCAATTTGGGTTCGTGCCTGGGAAAAGCACCACTGATGCTATATTTCTGGTAAGACAGCTTCAGGAGAAATACCTAGCCAAGGATAAACCTCTGTACCTGGCTTTCGTTGACATGGAGAAAACCTTCGACAGGGTCCCCTGATCCCTCATCTGGTGCTCAATGAGGAAACTAGGGATAGAAGAATGGTTAGTGAGAGCTGTGTGAGCCATGTACAGAGACGCTGTCAGTAAGGTGAGGGTTGGCAATGAGTACAGTGAAGAACTCCGGGTAGAGGTAGGGGTCCACCAAGGTTCTGTCCTCAGCCCCCTCCTATTTATCATAGTCCTCCAGGCTATAACAGAGGAATTCAAGACAGGATGCCCCTGGGAGCTCCTCTATGCTGATGACCTTGCACTAATTGCTGAGTCACTATCAGAACTAGAGGAGAAGTTTCAGGTGTGGAAGCAAGGACTAGAATCGTGACTGTTGCTAGTATCGCCTGGCTGGCCTTCGTGCGGGTGACACGTAAAGGCACCTACTACACTCTCGGAGTGGTTGGCGTTAGGAAGGGCATCCAACTGTAGAAACTCTGCCAAATCACATTGGAGCCTGGTGTAGCCTTCGGGTTCCACCAGTCCTCAGTCAAATCGTCCAACCCATGCTAGCATGGAAAGCGGACGTTAAACGATGATGATGATGATGATGATAATAATAATAATGCACACATCCTATGTTAAAAAACTTTCAATACAATGAATATATGAGCACCGCAACAAACCACAGCACACACCCAAGACACACAGAGCTGCGCTCGGTAGTGCAATGAAAGCATGTGATAAGTATAAGACTACTGAATAATAATAAGAAGAAGATGAATAAAAGAAAAGAAGAGAAAACTGAAAATAGTTGTAGAAAACACAAACATGGAAATATATAAATAAAATGAATGTAATTCTAAAAATAAGATTTTTTAAAAATACACAGAAAGCAACAATTTTGAAGAAATTCCAGTGTTGTTTTGTTCATTGGTGCCAAGGTTTGGCAGAGAAAATAGTTCTTGTGAGACTACCGGCACAACTGATTACAAAGTTTGGTTTGCAGTTATGTGCATCTGAGCCTGATCCCACTTCATGTAGGGCCAGGCATGGGCCATAGTTCTGTGGTCCCCTTAACTCAAAGAAGTTAAAAAATTTTTTTTGTATATATTTTCAGCAATCAAATAAAATAATTAATTTTTTTTTCTACTTATTCTTTTATTCTTTCACACGTTCCAATCATTTGACTGCGGCCATGCTGGAGCACCACCTTAAAGGGGTTTTAGTCGAAGAAATTGACCGCAGGACTTATTCTTTGTAAGCCTAGTACTTACTCTATCATCTCTTTTGCTGAACCACTAAGTTACAGGGACATAAAGACACCAGCATCAGTTGTCAAGCGATGGTGGTGGTGGTGGGGACAAGCACAGATGCAAATACATAAATATATACGATGGGCTTCTTTCAGTTTCCATCTACCAAATTCACTCACAAGGCTTTGGTTGGCCCAAGGCTATAGTAAAAGAGACTTACCCAAGGTTCCATGCAGTGGGATTGAACCCAGAACCATGTAGTTAGGAAGCAAGCTTCTTGCCACACAGCCACACCTGCACCTTGTGTAAATCTTCTTAATCCAATAGAATTCTTTTAAAATTATTAAGCCTTTTTTACATATAAAGGGTCCTTTTACATTTAACATAATTTAAAATCTGAGTCCCTCTGAATCTACTAAGGCCTTGTAAATTTTGGGGTTTTTCTAAACTGTTTGGTATCCTAAATTTAATGGGGAGTATATTGTTTGTGATGCATGTGCCTGGTGTACCCTTATCAGATGGGTTGTCATGATGGGTATACTGGGCTTCGTATATTTGTACCTTAGTGTCACTTTGATGGGATGCGCTGCTCTCTCACACAATAAGGATGATGTTTTCAAATTTTGCCACAAGGGCTACACTTTTAGAGGAGGAGATGAGTCGATTACATCAACCCCAGTGTTCAACTGGTACTTATTTTATTGACTCCGAAAGGATGAAAGGCAAAGTTGACCTTGACGGAATTTGAACTCAGAATGTAGCAACAGAAGAAATACTGCTAAGCGTTTCGTCCGGTGCGCTAACAATTCTGCCAGCTCACTGCCTTAACTAATAATAATAATAATAATAATAATAATAATAATAATAATAACAGTAGTAGTAGTAATAGTAATATCGCTTCTTTTATTTGCCACAAGGGCAGCAAATAGGAGACATTACAAAGAGAAGTTGCATAACAATGGAGGTTATTCTATTATCAAGTGAGAAAAAAACAAAATACAAAAATAAAATAAACCCTCCCCACCCCTGCCACAAAAAAAAACAAGATAAATGACATATGAGTCAGATGCTAATAATAAATATAAAACAATATAAAAAAGAATCTCTGTGCCAAAAGGGATATCAGAACTCTTTCTCTCTCTCTGTTGTGTGTGCTGTTGCTATGGATACCATCCAAGGTAGATATCTGATTAAGCTATCCCCACCCCCGCTCAAATCCTATCTACAGTTCAAACACTTCAGCAACAGTGGTAGTGGTGGTCGTTGTTGTACTCGCAGTAGTTTTTGCTGTTGTTGTTGTCGTCATGGGTCCAGTGGTGGTTATCCAAATGAGCTGTTATCATGAAATGAAACTGTTGTTGGCCATTCAACAAACGAGGATATTTATTGTCACCTTGGTTACTGGGTCGTAAACATATAAACATGTAAGTTGTTTGTATTGTTACATGTGTGCATGTGTGTGTTTGGGGGACAGGTGTTGAACAATTGTATTGTATGTGTGTGTGTATACATACATTCATACACATATATATACATTCATACATACATATATATATATATATATATATATGGTGTAGGTGTGATTTTGTGCTTCCAATCCACATGGTTCCGGGTTCAGTCCCACTGCATGGTACCTTGGGCAAGAGTCTTTTGCTATAGCTTTGAGCTGACAGACTTGTGAGTGGATTTGGTAAGCAGAAACTGAAAGAAGCCTGTTACATATATATATGTATGTATATATACATATATACACTTTTTTTGTATTTGTGTATTAAGGCTAACATTGGTTTCATGTTAAAAAAATACCTTAAACAATATTTTCTTAACATGAAATCAATTGTAACTTTAATATACAAATAAAGGATCTTTATCTGCCAATGCAGTGGTGAGCACTTATTTTCATTGTTCAACATTTATGTGTGTGTGTGTATATATATATATTTATATATATATATATACATACACACATATTGTTGCTATTATGCAAAAATGTTGTAATTCCAAAACGTTGCTTTTTTTTTTCGGAAAACAAAAAAATAGTTTCACCATTCGATAGCAAAACTGTTGTACTACACTTTGCCAATTTTTGATATCTTGGCAGGTGAAAATATGATAGTTTGACCAAAAGAACCAGCTATTGCAAGCAAAAATAAATATAGAAAAAAGCACATTTGGCCAAATTCGGACATACGACAGTTTAACATAATAGCAACAATATATATATGGGTGTGTGTGTGCTTATATACATATATATAAATATATCCATGTATATATATACAGGGTGTCCACAAAGTCTGGGTACATAGGGATTAACATATACTTTAAGAAATTATTATTTCTTATATTTAATTGTTTATGTTATGATTTTATTTACTCCATGTACCCAGACCTTGTGGACACCCTGTATATTACATCTACATATATATATCTACATAAATACCATATATGTGTGGTGGGTGTGTATGTATATATACATATATGTATATACCTAATTTTAGGCGTTGATGTTATGTACACATATATTCATGTGTGTGAATGTCTGTATGCATGCATGTATGTATATGTGTGTGTGTGAATGTATGTGTCTTTAGGTCTGTGTTTGTTCCCTCACCATCACTTGATGTGTTTATGTCCCTGTAACTTAGTGGTTCAGCAAAAGTCACCGATTGAATAAGTATCAGGTTTTAAAATACAAAAAATAAGTCCTGGGGCTGATTCCTTTGGCTAAAACTTCTTCAAGGTGCTGCCCCAGCATGGCCACAGTCCAATGACTGAAACAGGTGAAAGATAAAAGATAAAGCTGCATATGCAGACAGTTGTTCTTCCGCATGTTTGGATATGATAAGGGTTGTGAAGTATATTAAAACTATATCACATGAATTAAACATTACCTTTATAGAGTAACAAATAGCCCATCCCAGGGGAAAATTTTGAGTAGACTTTCAACATTTGATATTACACACACACACCTACATATAGATATAATGGACTCCCCTGTTGAAGACAACATATGGGTGTTCACTTTATGCTGAATGTCCTACATAGATAATTTGTTTATAGTAATGAAATGTATGTGTTGTACATAGGCTTACTCCCTCTATCAGATCAACATTGACTTAATGGGTTTACCGTGGACTACGTGCCAGATGTTCAAGTGATTTCAGAGCAATGTTGCTCAAAAATACAACACTCCACCTGGTCTAGGAATTGAAACCATGATCTCGCGATTGTGAGTTCAGCACCCAAACGACTAGGCCATGCATTTTCACACACACACACATATATTTAGGACAGCTGTATAAAGAAGTGCCAATCTCTAACTGTGGAGGGAACTTGTGGTAGAGGTAGACCCAGGAAGACCTCACAGAGGCAATGACTAGTGACCGAGACCTTTGGCGATATGCTGTGCTTGAGATGACTCGTCAAGCCAAGTGAAATTGTGTGCCACACTCCAGGGAGAAAAACTAGAAGTAGTTGATAGCTTCCGCTACCTATGGGACCAAGTTTGTAGCGGGGGAGGGTGCACTGAAAGTGTAGCTGCTAGAATAAGAATAGCCTGGGCAAAGTTTAGAGAGCTCTTACCTCTGCTGGTGACAAACGACCTCTCATTCAGAGTAAAAGGCACACTGTATGACGCATGTGTACGAACAGCCATGCTACATGGCAGTGAAACATGGACTATGACTGCTGAGGACATGCGTAAGCTCGCAAGAAACGAAGCCAGTATGCTCCGATGGATGTATAATGTCAGTGTGCATACTAGACAGAGTGTAAGTACCCTGAGAGAAAAGTTAGACCTAAGAAGCATCAGGTGTGGTGTGCAGAGAGACAATTGCGTTGGTATGGACATGTGGTGAGAATGGATGAGGATAGCTATGTGAAAAAGTGCCGCACCCTAGCAGTTGAGGGAACCTGTGGAAGAGGTAGACCCAGGAAGACCTGGGATGAGGTGGTGAAGCACGACCTTCGAACTTTAGGCCTCACCGAGGCAACGACCAGTGACCAGGACCTTTGGAAATATACAGTACGTGAGAAGACCTGGCAAGGCAAGTGAGAGCATAATCTGTGACCTCTGCCAGAAGTGTAGCCATCTCACTTATTCGTATCTTACTTCATTGGACATTAAAAACTCTGCTTGCGAAGACCTGTTGAGGCAAGTGAATTTGGAATTTGAAATTTGAGTGTGTGTGTGTATGTGTATGTATATAAATATATATACAATGGACTTCTTTTAGTTTCTGCCTACCAAATACACTCACAAGGTTTTGGTTGGCCTTAGGCTATGTGAGAAGACTCTTGGCCAAGGTACCACACAGTGGGACTGAACCCAGGATCATGTGGTTGGGAAACAAGCTTCTAGCTACACAGCTATACTTGCACCTAGCTACGCCTGTGCATCTACAGAAAAGATAAATTTGCTTGTCTAAATCCTTCAAGGTGGTGCTCCAGCATGGCTGCAACTCTGTCAACTGAGACAAGTAAAATATAAAGAAATAACTCGTGCCATGCTTACACTGTGTGCTTTAGGTGACCATGTTGGGATGGACAAACACAGGCAGATGCCCTTTCAGTCCCTCTCAAACTTGACCTGGTGGAGCAACCACGATGTGACAGATAGAGGAGAGAGGGAAAGAGAGCAACCCCATTACATAGCTGGTACTTATTTATCGCTGTGTAAACTGAAGCAAAGCGAAAAACAAGTTCACCTGCTTAAAGAAACAACATGCACCCTGTTACAGAAATTGAACCCATGACGTTGGGATCTTAAGCTGAACACTCTAACCTGCAGACCACACACATTTGACCAGAAAAAACAAAAATACAAACAAAAAAAATAAATGAAATAATAACAATAATTTAACTCGTTCAATGATTTCTTACATTAGTCTAAGGCGACACTGAACTTCTGTCCTGGGGCTGCGTCAATGGCGAACTTGTTTGTCAACTTCACGGCTTTCAAACGTATTTCCTTTTCATTCATAATCAATTGTACACGCATTGTACACACACACCTATATTTATGTATCTATACTATAAAAGGCATTACATAATAAATGCATACATATATATATATATATATATATATATATATACATACATATATATATAATATATATATATATATATGCATATATATATATATGTATGTATATATATATCTATATATATATATATATATATATATCAAATAATAAGCAACACGGATTTCAAAAGTGATTGCAGTACGCACGTTTCATGCTACTTCAATTTATTTAAGTAATGTGAGCATTACCTTAAATGCAATATGAAGAGCAATCTTCAGCTGCACGAAAAAATGTAGAAAAAAAGACATATTACAAATGTGGCAACATATTAAAACCAAGTGGGAGAGAGCAGAGGAAGAATATATAAGTCCATCTTGACATAGCAGGGTCTATCAGGCTAGTAATTGATTCTAGACAAAAGTTTTAACTGTCTCAGAATTCTATTGTTTCTTATCTAGTGGTGATAGCAAAGGGACAATTACTTCTAAAGAGAGGGAAGGTGTAAGCAGTATGCATGGGCAAGGCTATAAAAGTATTAGAATCTAGAGGTTTCACTGGTCATAGTAGTATCAGGTCATTTTATTACTATCAAAATGTTGAGGAATTAATGTTGAGGAATTATAGCCCTAGGTATATGGGTCAAATAGGTTTTTTACTTTTAGTCTGAATAGAGTAACAGTATAGTGGTACAGACAACAACAGAATTCTAACTAATGTTTACACAATAAGAGGTATGTTAATAAAATAAAATTAGATGTAGTTATCTTTCACAAAAATCATGAAATAATGTCAATATTGAATTCAGGGGCTCTGGATAGGGTGTAAAATTTAAGGATATTAAGTATATTAAGCATATAGTGATCATGAACACTATTTTGAATTATCTTTTAAAAAAACTTATTAGCTGACGATAATGATACTATTTAGGAGACACATAGGTAAGCCTTATTTATATAATGTGAATAAAAGATAAAAATTATTATCGGATTTATATTAGTTTATAATAATGTGTATACTGATGTTTAAGGGACTGAGAAAAGAAAGGATGTTAGGAAATAACAAGGATAATCAATACAGGAATCTGATGACTGATTTAAGTAGATTAGATGTTAAGGATAGAGATCAGGAATATATGTTGTAAAGTTTCAATTACCAAAATAAATATGTGCTAGTTGATAGTTCTAGATGACTATAATAGAAGTAAGGTACTATAAATTTTGATAACTTTAGTTGCTTAAATAAAAGTCCTATTTTTTAAAAAATTTAAAAGTGCGAGTAGAGCAATGCACACATGATACCCTAAGGTCTAATCTATTATTGATTAGATTAGGATTGTTCCTAAGTTTAAAAATTTCATATATTTCCATAGAACACAATTCACATCCATATCTATTATTTCTATAAGGTTGTGCTTTTCTTATAATTTCCCATTTAAGGCTAAAATTAATACTATTGTCTTTTAACTCCCAAATTTTACTTGCCAAAGTTGTACTATTTGCCTTATGTCTAAGTCTAAATGAAGATTTATGGTTATATATTCTCTGTTTCAGGTTAATACTACACCCTATATAAATATAATTCTCTGTTCTAGTACTAATGATGCATCTGTACACTACGTTGCGGGTACAACAAAATCCAAATAAAGGACAATGGGACTTTTTTCTACAGTTGCACATGGTGGGGTTATCAACTCCACCTATATTATTTCTAATATCTCTATTATTATTATTACTACAATTATTTACACTAATATCATTTATCAATTCTTCAATTCTACTATTAGGTATATATTGGCTATTACCATCATTATTTAATTCATATCTTGATGTGCTATTAGTTGGACTTATTCCTTCCACATTTGGCCTATTGATATTATATGAATTATGTCTTTGATCACTATTACTTCTGTTGGAGTTGGGTCTATCATCAACTTCAGTCAAAACTGTAACGTCGTTACTGATATATTCTAATTGTTGGTTGAAATTATGGTTTATAGGAATAAGTATATTGCTACTATCTTCATAATTTCTTTCGTTATTGTTATTTTCACTTCTATTTGTATAATTATTGGTAGCATCATTATTGGTATTAGATGGATTATTATTTGCATTCATATGGCCACTATTTGTAATTTCATTAATTCTAGCTGACTTGATGTTTTTTTTGTTTAACCTAGCTATGATTGTACCTACATTAGGAAGGGTAGAGTAAGAAATTCTGATTTTATGACAAGAGAAGATTTTACTATATCTGTGAGAAGAAGGGAAATTTTTTTGTAAAATATTCATGAATTTTTTATAAATATTTGTGGATATAGCACAGTTGAAGGGTATATTTAACCAGATAGAATTTTTATTTTTTCTCTTAAATTTATTGTGTGGGTGGGTATGGGGTGTGCCATGATTACTATTATTTTCTAGTACAATATTATTATTGTGATTAGTAGTTCTTTTAGTTGTGGGATGTTTACTATTTTTGTTATTTGATTCAACATTACTGTCTATTAACATAGGTTTATTATTAGCGTTAGTATATAGTTTGCTATTAAGTTTACTATTAAAATGCACTTTATTACTTTTCTTATTAGTTAGATTTTTAGGTAAATAGGGTTGTTTTTTATTTGGTCCATTGTTGTTACTATTTAAGTTATTAGGTTTGTTATAACATCTATGATTATTATTATTATTATTATCTCTATTATTGTTGTTATTGTTGCCATGTGCACCACTATCACTATTATTATTATTATTATTATTATCTGTATCAAGAAGAGATGTTCTACCAGGGTTAAGGAAAGCAATATTTTGAGTATATCCAGCTTTAGACAAGGCCATATTATAGTAGCTAGAATTAGAATTAAATATATCAATGTTGGAAGATAATTTAGTAATTCTTTCAGAAATATTATTAACTAAAGAATTTAATACATTAGGTGGATGATTGGATAATCTACTTACATATCTAGTAGTTTCATTTTCTTTTCTATATGGGTGGTATAATCTAGTTTCTATGTTGAGAGTGGTATCTAAGAAATTTACAATTTTATTACCATATTCATAAGTAATGTCTAAGTTAAAACTTTTAAAAAATTTTCTGATTTTCTTTCTTATTCTCTCAATGAATGAGTTGCTATTACTAGGGATGATGAATAAAGCATCATCTCTATATAGACCACCTTTTAGTTCAGGGATTTCTTTGTTTAAGCAATATAAGAGGTAAGTCCCTACTAGGTTTGTAACCTCAGCTGAATCGCTCGATCCCATTGGTATATCAAAGTTTTCTGGGGTATCGGCTCTCGTCCAGAGCTTGTTATCAAATTCTATAATGGTTTTTCTAGCCAATAAAATAATGTCTATCTTATCCCTAGTAATGAGGGAGCGATTCATAGTAAAAATGAGGGCTTTATTTAGGAGAATAGGGGATATGCTAGAGTAATAATTATTTATATCAAACTGAATAAACGAGAAGTTTTTAGTATTGTCAATAGATTTAAACCAGTCTAGTGCTTCTTCTGTATTGATCCATAACTTTAAGGACAAATTAGGAACTAATTGAGGTAGAATCCTGTCAAGTATAAGCTTACTGAGTCTGCCAATGTCAGACTTAGATGGGCAAATGAGTCTCACTGATGGGTTATCTTCGAAATTCTTTTTATGATCTTTTAAATTAATCCTGGGTTCAGTTGGAACCAGTGGTTCAGTCCTATCTGTTAGGTCGTAGTCCTGCATAATTTTCTTGATTTTTAAGTTGATCTCAGATAGATTTCTTTTAGAGGTTATTTTGTATTTGGAGTTAAGCTCCTTCATGATCAGTTTTTTATAAGTAGTATAATCCAGTCGGTACAAGTTTCCAGTTTTGTCAGCAGGGACTAGAATGCCCGGTTTGTTCTGTATTGACTTGATGAATTCCTTAAGCTTTCTTAGATGAAAGTGCATTGCTCTACTCGCACTTTTAAATTTTTTAAAAAATAGGACTTTTATTTAAACAACTAAAGTTATCAAAATTTATAGTACCTTACTTCTATTATAGTCATCTAGAACTATCAACTAGCACATATTTATTTTGGTAATTGAAACTTTACAACATATATTCCTGATCTCTATCCTTAACATCTAATCTACTTAAATCAGTCATCAGATTCCTGTATTGATTATCCTTGTTATTTCCTAACATCCTTTCTTTTCTCAGTCCCTTAAACATCAGTATACACATTATTATAAACTAATATAAATCCGATAATAATTTTTATCTTTTATTCACATTATATAAATAAGGCTTACCTATGTGTCTCCTAAATAGTATCATTATCGTCAGCTAATAAGTTTTTTTAAAAGATAATTCAAAATAGTGTTCATGATCACTATATGCTTAATATACTTAATATCCTTAAATTTTACACCCTATCCAGAGCCCCTGAATTCAATATTGACATTATTTCATGATTTTTGTGAAAGATAACTACATCTAATTTTATTTTATTAACATACCTCTTATTGTGTAAACATTAGTTAGAATTCTGTTGTTGTCTGTACCACTATACTGTTACTCTATTCAGACTAAAAGTAAAAAACCTATTTGACCCATATACCTAGGGCTATAATTCCTCAACATTAATTCCTCAACATTTTGATAGTAATAAAATGACCTGATACTACTATGACCAGTGAAACCTCTAGATTCTAATACTTTTATAGCCTTGCCCATGCATACTGCTTACACCTTCCCTCTCTTTAGAAGTAATTGTCCCTTTGCTATCACCACTAGATAAGAAACAATAGAATTCTGAGACAGTTAAAACTTTTGTCTAGAATCAATTACTAGCCTGATAGACCCTGCTATGTCAAGATGGACTTATATATTCTTCCTCTGCTCTCTCCCACTTGGTTTTAATATGTTGCCACATTTGTAATATGTCTTTTTTTCTACATTTTTTCGTGCAGCTGAAGATTGCTCTTCATATTGCATTTAAGGTAATGCTCACATTACTTAAATAAATTGAAGTAGCATGAAACGTGCGTACTGCAATCACTTTTGAAATCCGTGTTGCTTATTATTTGATTTTAATCACCCATCCTTTTGGGATGTGAAATTCGGGTGCCTTCGCATAAGTACCATATTCAAGCCTTGAATCTATATCTAAACCGTCTATATATATATATATATAAAACGTGAGTGAGTTAGGGGTTGGGGGTTCAACCCACTAAGGGATAGTATCTATCCAGTATACTGCTGGGAGGGTACCCAATTATTGCTACACTAGTGCTATACTAGGTGCAATCAATGGGAGCGGGTAAAAATTTGTGTAACAATTAGAAAATGGAGGATAATATGCTGAACCCACCTACTTGCAGATGGTGTATCCCGTTGAATTCATTAATTTAATTCATAGCAAAAGTGACAAAAAAAGGAAGAAAAGAAAAAGAAAGAAAGAACCAAAGCACAGGTGTCTATGGCAGACTATGTTATTTTGCCAACATGGTTTACATATAGAAGTACAAAGTACATAAGGAATTAGAGGATGAACAGAAGTTTAATCTTACAGCTGTTTCGGCCTAGTTTTAGCAAGCCCCATTCTATCCAAATATTCCTTTCCGGAGTGATTATCGGATGACATTTATGTGTATATATATATGTGTGTGTGTGTATGTATATATTCATGTATATATATGTATATATATATATAAATATACATACACACACATATACAAACACACAAGCACACACACACACATACATATATATGTATATATATATATATATATATATATATATATATATATGTGTGTGTTTATATATATATATATATATATACGAGGGTGAGTCAAAAAAGTAATGCCATTTTGTTTAGGACAGGTATAATTACCAACTCAGGAACATGTATCATACATCAAAATGAAGCTGGTCCTCTGTGGATCACATCCCTACTTCTCAACATAGTCACTGTTTCTCTCAATAGCAATGTTCCACCTTCAAATGAGAGCATGTATCCCTGCCCCGTAAAATTCTGTTGACTGTTCTTTGAGCCACTTCTTCACTACAGTTTTCACTTCCTCCTCACTGAAATAATGTTTGCCTCTCAAACCCTCTTTCGTAGGGCCGAAGAGATGATAGTCTGAAGGTGCCATATTATATGAACGTGTATATATATAAATATATAAATATACACACATCCAGTGAGAGATATATATCACTTAATACAATGCTCCACAACCTATTTCCACTCGTGATACACTTACATTCTTTCCAAAATTTGGCGGCACCCCCAGACTAAAAATATAATTAAAAGTATAGAGAAAAAATTATATTCAGGTTACACTGTGGCACACCTAGCATGGTCTCATGGCACACCACTGTGCCACAGCATACCAGTTGCAGGGCACTGATTTTAATATAAACAATTTACAAAATAACTACATATAGTTTCATGCTTTAGAGATACAATAAATTGGCTGGTTTATATAACATGCCATGTGTCTCTAAGCACTCCTACAGTATTGACTGAGGCTGAAAGATTGTTTGGAAACACATGGCATGTTGTATAAATCTGCTAATTTATTGTATCACTAAAGCATGAAACTGTTAGTAGCACTTTGTAAATTATGAATATTGAATGATATATAAATTGTGGCTGTGGGTTAAGTAGCTTCCTTACCGACCACAAAGTTCCAGGTTCAGTCCCACTGCGTGGTACTTTGGGCACCTGAAATTCATCCACATAAACTTTTTCTGAAGGTAGGAGTCCCAATAATGCTTCTAAGAAATTTAGACCCTCCTAAATTATGCAATAGGACAAGGTTGATTGTGAAGACATTATCACCTAACGAGACAGAAGCTACCATCATCACTGGATGTGCCTCTGGGGAAGAGGTTTTCATTCCAAGAATTCCAATCAAACCAACAGACATGACCTTTGAGTTCAAACGAACACAATTCCCAGTGCGATATTCCTTTGCAATGTCTATTAATACAGTTCAAAGTCATTCTTTGAAATCTACCGGCTTGATTTTCTCATGGTCGACTTTGTTGGTTGCTCCAGGGTAGGTAGTTTGCAAGATTTATTTGTCTATGCTCCAAACCAGAAAACAAAGAATGTTGTTTACCCAGAAGCTCTTACATAATTTCCTTCAACGTATGTGGCAGAATTTATCTCCTTTCATGAAAGTGGTAAGTTTTGTATTTTTGTTTATTGTTATTATTATTTTTTTTTATTGTTATTCTTCCAATATGTAAAGAAAAATTTAATTCTGAGGCAACACCAGGTGCCTCTGCAAGTTATATATATATATATATATATATATAACAAATAATAAATGAGTATATGCATATATACGTACAAGTATGTGCATACCTACATCTACCTGTGTATATAGGTGCATATCTGGGTACAGGACATTGCAAACAAAATGTAGACAAAAAAAATAATAATAACCAGAGTACAGAACACACACAGGCCACATAGAGAACATTTTCCTTCATCAGCTGCCACCATTCTAACACAGGCGTTTCGAAGAGTTGTTGGTCGGTGGGTGGGTGCTGGGAGTGCTAGCAGCAATGTATCTTTCTTCTAAGGAGTTCCTCTCTTAACGTGGTGTGTGTTCCTGATCACACTTTTAAACATGTATTGTTGATATTTTGAAAAAAGACAAAAAGTTAAAAGATAAAAAAAAAACAAAAATAAGACAAAAAAAGACACAAACAAACATAGGTGCCGGTGTAGCTGAGTAGCAAGAAGCTTGCTCCCCAACCACACGGTTCCAAGTTCAGTCTCACTGTGTGACACCTTGGTCTTCTGCTATAGCCTTGGGTTAACCAAAGCCTTGTGAATGGATTTGCTAGATGGAAACAGAAAGAAGCCTGTCATATATATGTATGTATATGTGTGTGTGTGTGTGTGCATGCATTTGTGTGTGTGTGTATGCATTTGTGTATCTGTGTTTGTCTCCCTGCCCCAACACCACTTGACAACCGCTGTTGGTGTGTTTACATCCCCGTAAATTAGCGGTTTGGCGAAAGAGACCAAAAGAATAAGTACCAGGCTTACTAAAGAATAAGTCCTAGGGTCGATGTGTCCGACTATAAGGTGGTGCTCCAGCATAGCCGCAGTCAAATGACTGAAACAAGTGAAAGAGTAAAAGAGAAAAAAATAATAAAATAAAGGTTTAAGTTAATTAGCGTTATTGCTGCAGAAAATGGTCTACGTCTGTGATGGCGAGTCAGGAGGTGGAGCTCTGGGAATGTGGCCTTAAAACCAAAGGATGGTGGGGCGGCAGTCTGAAAAAGGTTTGGAACCAGCGATATAGGTCACTG
>NC_142953.1:22446139-22466139 GCF_046866305.1 Octopus bimaculoides | reverse complement strand
TGTACATGGCTCGCACAGCTCTCACTAACCATTCTTCTATCCCAAGTTTCCTCATTGACCACCAGATAAGGGATCGGGGGACCCTGTCAAAGGCTTTCTCCATGTCAACGAAGGCCAGGTACAGAGGTTTATCCTTGGCTAGATATTTTTCCTGCAGCTGTCTCACTAGAAATATGGCATCAGTGGTGCTTTTACCTGGCACGAACCCAAACTGCATCTCATCTAAATTGATTCGCTCCCTAATTAGTTGGGCTATGACCCTCTCTGTAACTTTCATAACCTGATCTAACAGCTTGATGCCTCTGTAATTATTAGTATCTAAAGCGTCACCTTTACCTTTGTAGCAGTTTACTATGGTGCTGCTACACCAGTCATTGGGTATGACTCCTTCGTGTATCACCTGGTTCGTAATATGGGTGACTAGGCTGTAGCCAACACTGCCAGATATTTTGAGCATCTCTGCAGTGATTCCTGATGGACCGGGGGCTTTCCCTGTCTTCATACTCTTAATTGCTTTATCTACCCTGGTACTGTCAACTCGGATAGCTGGTCCCTCTGTTGGGTCGACATACGGCAGGCTCTCTTCCTCCCATTCATTCTCTTTGTTAAGCAATCTATCGTAGTGGCATCTCCAGACCTCTTTCTTTGCAGCCTCATTTAGTGCAAGCGTACCATCATCCATGCGCACACATTTCTCTCCTACAACATCACTATTCTCTCTCCTACACTGTCTTGCAACACGAAATACCTCGAGTCTTTGGTCCTCACGGCACAGAACATTGGCAAATCTTTTCTTATCTGCTTCCCCTCTGGCTAAATAAACCTGTCGCCTAGCTTCCCTTCTGGCAGATTGGTACAATTCCCTGCTACCACCGTTCTTCCAGTCCTTCCAAGCCTGTTTCTTTTGTCTAATAGCCCCGTCTACATCCTTGTTCCATCACCACGTTACTCTGGGTCGAGAAGGGACTTTACACCAGCCACAGATCTGGTCTGTGGCTCTCAACAGGTTGTCCTGCAGAAATCTCCAATTGTCTTCCACGTTGTATGATGCTATATCCCCTTCTATTTCGTCAAATGCTTCAAGTAACTTGTCTCTAAGTCTCTGTCCATTTGCAGGGTCTTTAAGTTTCCATACCCTTCTCCTCCAAGCCGGTCTACTTCTGGGCACCCATTTTGCCTTGATCTCGAAGTCGCTAACTACTAATCTGTGTTGGGGTGTACATTCTTCGCCAGGGAGGGTTTTGGCATTTATAAGCCTCCCTCTTTCTCTAGTTCTGGCGAGGATGTAGTCGATTTGGCTAGAGTGTCTGCCGGATTGGTAGGTGACTAGGTGACAGGCAGGTTTCCTGAAGTTGGTATTGCAAACCATAAGATCGGTTGCATCACAGAACTCCAGCAGTCTGGTTCCCTCCTCGTTGCGGGAACCGAAACCATAGCCTCCATGTATGTCATGGAAGCCTCCAGCACGACGTCCGACATGACCATTGAAGTCACCAGCCACAAAGAGAAGGTCTCTGTCTCTTGTCGACGAGGTAGTTTGCAAGAGGGTGTCATAGAATTGGTCTTTCAGCCCAACCAGGAGCCCCGGTTGAGGGGCATAGGCTGAGATGACAGTAGCTAATCTATGATGAAGCACTAGTCTAATCTTAAGTACTCTGTCACATACTCTAACTACCTCGATTACCTTATCAACCCATTTCTCTGCTAGAAGTATTCCTACGCCCCCGACTCCGTCAGTGTTCCCTGCGCAGAAAAACTTGTACCTGTGTTCTTTGCCTGTGAGGAACCTCGCAGAACCTCCTCTCCATCTTACTTCTTGGATGCAGCACAGATCTACGCGTCGCCGTTCAAGCATCTCATCAATCTCACCAGACCTACCTTTCAGCGTGCCGACGTTGAGAGTGCCAATCCTGACAGTGTGGGAGGAGTGGGTGTCAGATGAGTGGGCCCGTGTGACCCTGGGATGGGGGTAAGCAGTGTCGTGAACCTGAAAAGAAAGCTTGCATTTGGCAGAGTTCAAAAACAAAAACAATACCTACAATCTTCATATACTACCCAATCTTTATGCGCTATAAGATCGATAAGAGGGGGGTATAAGGTCACAGGCAGTGTTCGCGGAAGATGATCTAAAGACTTCCGGTACTAGTGGAGGGGGTGGGAGGGCGGGCGTACCGCGGGCTAATGGAGCTTCGTCGTGGGTTCTATTAGCATAGAGATTCCAGTACGAAATTGTGGTGGAGTTGGAAAGCGAGCTGGTTATATGTTTGGGGTTCGCGCGCGAGTCGAAGAGGAAATGGTGGAAGTGGTGATTCAGAGAGAGAGAGAGATATAGAATACAATAGGGAGGGAGAGGGAGAGGCAGCAGTACAACATGCTGGTCAAATTCGTTAGGTTTTAAGAAAAAAGTTGAAAGAAACACAGCAGTGGTGTTTAAACGTGAGATTAAATGTTTAAATATATATATATATATATATATATACTTTATTTAAAAGCAGCAGAAATATAACAAAAAAACCGTTACTCTGAGTTTCACGTTCCCGTTCATCGGACAGTTTTGTTAGAAATGGAGAAAGGATAACAATGCAGTGGTTGGTGTTTGGAATGGCATCCAGCTGTAAAACCCATGCCAAAAAGGATAACAAAACTGTCCGATGAACGGGAACGTGAAACTCAGAGTAACGTTTTTTTTGTTATATTTCTGCTGCTTTTAAATAAAGCATATTACTCTACCTCTGGTATTTGAGTACTCTTTTTTCCACCTTGTTGCACATTTCATGTGCTTACTCCGGTATATATATATATATATATATATATATATATATATATATATATATATCTGAAGAATAGAAATATCTTCATACACTGTTAGTATATAGTAATTAATTTTTTTGTTAAAAGCAATGTGAGTCTTGCCATTGCAGTTGTCCACCCAAGTTTTGAGGTAATCAGGTACATAACTACTAATATCTGCATTCTGATGACGAGTGGAATAGTTCTTAGTCATTGTTGTTTAATATTTAGATTTGATATTATTCATGTGAGAAAAAATTGGCTTCACACAAAAATATTTATTTCTAAAACAATATGAAGTTTGCTTCTTGACCACATGGTTCTGGGTTCAGTCCCATGGAATGGTACCTTCGGTAAGCATCGTGAGGGGATTTCTTAGATGGTCATCCCTCTATAAATACAATAATTTTTTTCTTTAATTGACCTGTGTTTTACTTTCTTTAGGTGCCTCTCCCCCACCCCCCACTCCAGATTTTGGATGTGGTCTGGATATTATAAAGGCTGAGAAGCCATGGATTAGAATACCATGGGAAAAAATTGTAAGAAGCCAAATCAATTAGCAGGAGCTGGAGGAGAAGACCAAGAATGAGATGGGGATTTTAAAATGTCCCTTTCTGAACCAACAGTCTACATCTGAAGTGGAATATGGAAAAACAAAAAGTTTTGCAGAGAAGGTGAACTGATGAAGCATAACAATGCAGAAATATGTGCATCCTATGGCCAGGTGACATCATCCACAGACTTGTGGCATGTTTTTCTCATGCATATTATCAGCAAAGAGAATTTTTTCTCTTGGGACAATATCTTTGAACACTGGGGTTGATGTAATCAACTAGTACCCTTGCTGGCCTTGTGCCAAAATTTGAAACCAATACATACCTATATTATATACATGGTCCATATCGCGGCTGTCCTCGTCCATATCTATATATAGTTCTCAATGTTCTGAATCTAAGTGCATCAACACCAGAATGCCAACACCCACCCACCTACAACTACGGTTTTGTGCAATAGATGTAAGAAAGCACAGGGCCGGGTTGTGATCAAGGAAACATGAGAGCTGCACACCTGAGTGTTGAGTCGTGATCAGAAGGTGCAGGTTAATTTCAAGGAAGAGCTCATGTTTACACACCTGAGGTTGCGATAACAAAGGAACATCCCAAATTTATGTCACAGTTTAATATGGCATGAATGTCTTCCTTGTTAAGGTAACTGTGCCATGTAAAAGCAATACAGGGATGCGAAGGTGACAACATGAAAAAAAGGCAGTGTCTAAAGTTGGAAAGGACTTGAGAGGTAGTGTGAGGCAGAAGGGTGGGGGAAGGGAGGGGGGAGCTGCTGACATCGGATTCGGTGGGGTTGAGATGTTGTGGCTTTGTAGCCTTGACTCGACAATGTTCTTCTGCATGGCTGGCATCGGACTTTGGAAGAATGTCGGTAGGAAGTAGACAATGCTTCATTACATGTATGGTACGTTCACAGTTTGGGCTACCTGGTGTCATCCACAGTTGGGACATATTTCCTCTGGATCTGCATCAGGAATAGCCAAAATACAGTGGGTGAGAACAACATGCCTAGGACACGTCAATATATGTTTATGCATCTACCTGATGTGACACAAACTGCACAGATTGATGCAACACAATTAGGTGCACAAAATCCTATCTATAACAGACAGTTGCATGATGGGTTGAAACGATCGCCATACTGAATAAAGACTAGTGCTAAATCTATCTTCCATTTCCTTCATCAATTATCATATATATACATACATACATATATATATATGGTTTTTTCCCCCCTAAAATTATATACTTATATATATTTTATACTGTGAAACTTAATTTAATTTTGATTTTTAATAAATTGATTTTAATTGAGTTTTTACCTGTAATTTTGGATTTTATCCCTAATATTATTATTATTAATATTATATATATATATATATATATATATATATATATATATATATATATATATATATGATAATAATATTAGGGGAAAAATTCCAAATTTACAGGGAAAAATTCAATTTATTATAGGTCTTTTTAATGTATTTACTTATTAAATTTTTCTATATGTGATTGTGAATTTTCTTGGATGAATTAAATAATTGTGGGTTTTTTCTCTAAATTATATATTCTATATATATATATATATATGCATATGTATATGTATATATATATATATATATATATATATATATATATATATATATATATATATATATGCATATGTATATGTATATATATATATATATATATATATATATATATATATATGCATATGTATATGTATATATATATATATATATATATATATATATATACATATATATATATATATATATATAAATTTATATATATATATATATATATATATATATATATATATGCATATGTATATGTATATATATATATATATATATATATATATATATATACATATATATATATATATATATATAAATTTATATATATATATATATATATATATATATATATATATATATATATAAATATTTAAAGAATGGAGTAAACGCATATTATAACTCCATACTTTTATTCCGACGAGTTATTTTTTACTTGGAGAAAATAAATACATATAATAAAATATATATATATATATATATATATATATATATATATATATATATATATATATGTATGTATGTATGTATGTATGTATATATATATGATTTGAAAACACTAAGAAAAAATACAAGAAGAAAACAGACAGTAACGTAGAAGGACATGGTGCACACAAAGTATTAACAGACGCTCAGGGAAGGTAAGAAAATTAGTTTTACGTTTCAAGCAAAGCTCTTCTTCAGAAACAGGAGACAGAGGGAAGTCCAAGAGAAAAGGAAAACAGAGGCAGAAAATCGCCAACAATCCACATGTAGTTACTATTTGTTCACCATTACACATGTTTCATTTGCTAATAGGATTTACAAAATTATACATTTTGTCGAAAACATGTAAGATGTCTCCTATCAACATTTGAGAAATGGGCTGTCCCACAAAGCATACTGCATTTAGGGCAAGATGTTTGCTTCCCAACCACATGGTTCCAAGTTCAGTTCTACAGATTGCACTGCTATTGTCCATTCTTATAATTTTATTGTATTTATTAACCGTGTGCTATCCACAACTAATGTTACTATCAAGATTGGAGTTGTGGATAGCACCTGTTCTGCTTTCAAAGTTGTTCCACATTTTGTGAGGGAAGAATGGAATATTATTAATTGGTTACCTAATTAATGTATTGATATTCCCTTAGAGAAAGCTACTGACCAATCACTAGAAAGCTACAAGGCTACTGAGCTAATAACCATGATTGACGTGATCCTGACCAATTTACGTGTGCGTGTGAGTGTGTATGTATGTGTGTGTCTGTATGTGTGTGTGTGTGTGTGTGTGTGTGTGTGTGTGTGTGTGTGTGTGTGTGTGTGTGTGTAACAAGCACATGAATCCACGTTCAGTCCCACTGCAGGTTACCTTAGGCAAGTGATTTTTGCTATGATCTCCAACCAACCAAAGCCTTATGAGTGGATTTGGTAGACAGAAACTGAAACAAGCCTGTTGTGTGTGTGTGTATGTGTGTGTGTGTGCATATATATATATATACATATATATATATGTAAGTGGCGGATGTGAAGGTACTGTGACAGCAAGAGCAAGACTTGACCAGGTGAAGTTCAGGGAATGTGGAGGGTTGTTATATGGGAAAAGGTTCTCATTAAAGATGAAAGGGAGGGTCTATAAGAGTTGTGTGAGAGCTGCAATGCTGTATGGGAATGAGACATGGTGTTTGAGGGAGAGAGAGATGGCAATTTTGAGAAGGACCAAGAAAGCAATGGTGAGAGAAATGTGTGGGGTGAGGCTGTTTGATAAGAGGAGGACTGAGGACTTGATGGGGATGCTGGGGTTGGAGGAATCAGAGGAATGGCTGGGAAGGGCGAATGGAGTGAGGTGGTATGGGCATGTGCTGGGGAGGGATGAGGAGCATGTTCTGTGGAGAGTGATTGCGTTTGAGGTAAATGGAGCATGACAGCGAGGTAGACCGAAGAAAAGGTGTAGGAGGAGATTAGGAAGGTTTGTTTGAAAAAGGAAGACTCCCCAAACTGGGCAAGATGGTGAGATGGTGTGAGGACAGTTGCTATGGCACTGAGATAGATCCGGCCACCCCTGTTAATGGGGACAAAACCCGGATTTAAAACCCTGGATGATGATGATGATATGTATAGAAAGAGGACAGTACAGTCAGCCATTTCAGCACCTTCAATAGACTTAATGGTACAGGGCCTAAAAAAATAAGGAAGCGAAACAAAGAGGTCATTATAATTTTAGGAGGAAGTTGGGGTATGGGATGCTGTGATGTTCATGCCTTTCTCATTAACATTTGCCAATGAATGGAATTTACAATCAACTGAGAATCAAAACCATTTTTCGCTGTTGGTTAGCCAGAGCTTTCCATATTCTTTACAATTCTTGTCAACAATTTCTCAACATGAACAAAATATTATTTCAAAATGGAAGGAGTTTTGTCTTGTAGAATTAAAATTACCAAACAATTTAAGCTTCTGTTCTTGAGTAAGCTAAATATTTAAAACCCTAAACCTCATCTTTTTGCACAAATCTGAGCATACTTTATGTACCCAATCAATTTGTTGGCTTATTTTCATATGTTATGATAAAGGACACTGAAATCTATTTGAGATTTTTGATTAAAAAATATTTATTTTTATTGTAAGCAAAAAAATTTCTGTCTTTACTATGAATGACAAACATTGAGATAGTTCAAAGCTTATTGTTTTTGTACTATAGCAGTCACTATCAAAAGTTTCTTGTACTATAGCAGTCACTATCAAAAGTTTCTTGTACTATAGCTGATCTTTGTGTGTTGCTGCTGCCATTCATCCATTGTTTCTATGTTGTTACAGCACTCTGTTCTGCTGCTGCTTCTGTTACTATCTGCTGACTGTTGCTTCTGTGTCCAGTCTGCCATCTGCGATTTGTCAGTAGTGGCTAACCTTGTTATCATTAAGCTGGTGCTTTGGAACAAATTGACATGAAATATTGATGGAAGGTCTTTAATTTCAACCATCTTAATCTTTTCGTTACCACATTTCTGTTGAAATGCAAAACCCTTGTTTCAGTTAATTTTGAATATAGAAGAATTTAATTAAATAACTTCATTATTAAGCTGATGTTTAGAACATAAATTATCATGAAATTTTGACCAACAATACAACTTATCCAGTGAACTTATTTGTTTAGATCACAAATGAGCTAAACCATCATATTCTATATAAATACATCATCATCATCGTCGTCGTTTAACGTCTGCTTTCCATGCTGGCATGGGTTGGACGGTTTGACTGAGGACTGACAAGCCAAAAGGCTGCACCAGGCTCCAATCTGATCTGGAAAAGTTTCTACAGCTGGATGCCCTTCCTAACACCAACCACTCCGAGAGTGTAGTGGGTGCTTTTACATGCCACCAGCACGAGGGCCAATCAGGGGTACTGGCAATGACCATGCTCAAAAGGTGTTTTTTATGTGCCACCTGCACGGGAGCCAGTAAGGTGACGCTGGCAAAGATCATGTTCGAATGGTGCTTTTTTTGTGCCACCGGCATGGGAGCCAGTCAGTGGCCCTGGCATCAATCATGCTCGGATGGTGCTTTTAATGTTTCACTGGCATGAGTGCCAATCAGGTGGTACTGTCATGGGCCACGTAAGCGATTTTGATTTCACTTGCCTCAACAGGTCTTCGCAAGCAAAGTTTATTGTCCAATATATATATATATATATATATATATATATATATATATATATATATATATATATATATATATATATACACACGTAAATGTCAATTGATGAAGTGAGTGCTCAACACCACATTCAAGTTGAGCAATCATTTAATCCGAAATGGACACGAATACCATTACTTCATGTAATTGGCTTGAAAAATTGTTAAGATATTAAGATATTTATCTTAAAATGAAACCAATAGTAGACTTAAAACACAAATAATATATATATATATATATATATATATATATACATATATAGTTTTAGAGAAAAGAATCAAAGTAAATTTGGATTTTTATCCCTAATATTATTATTATTATTATTATATATATATATATATATATATACTTAAAATAATATAGGGTAGCAAAATTTTAGAAATTTCCCTAACAGTGGCCTAGCATGTATAAAAAGTCAATAGACAACATATTTTCCATATAAAATTAGTGTACATTTAAACACAAAAAGAGGCGACTCTTAACAGGCCGCCTTACATGATAGAAGGAGCAGTCAAAACGTCCAAAACCACAGTTAAGAGCAATTTCAAAGGGAATGAAAAATAAAAACTTTTACCATGTTTTTACAGCCAGACCTAGGTTTTGAACTTTAATTAGCAAATAAAATAATTTGCCAGGCGAAGTTCTCATCAGTGGGTACGCCAAACATTAACATATAATTTAGAGACAGAATAACATGTGTCAGATCATTTCAAATCTACCCTTCAAAATTGCTCTTAACTGTGGTTTTGGATGTTTTGACTGCTCCTCTAGCATGTAAGGTGGCCTGATAAGGGTCACCTCTTTTTGTGTTTAAATGTACACTAATTTTATATGGTATATATATATATAGATATATATATATATAGAGATAGATAGATAGATAGATAGATAAATAGATAAATATACATATGCATACATATATATATTATGTAGATAGGATTAAAATTCAAGCTGTGTCCTCTTGAATCACCTCTGCTTATTGCTGTAATCCAAATCTATATGGTGATGTTATATTTGTGTGGAGCATGCATAAGAGTTGAAAAATACTGGAAAATAATATTTGGGGAATAATTGCAAATCAAAATAGGGGACTGGTATTTCTTAGTCATCATTACATGTGTTTAATTTGCTAATAGGAGCTACAAAATTGCACATGTAGAAGGATCTTGTAAGATATCTTCTACAAGAAATTCTTCAGACAATATTATTGCTTGATTCGCTGTTTGAAGAATTTTTTAGTAGATGATATCTTACATGTTTTTTTCCTACATGTGTCACTCCCTATGAACAAATGAATCATGTGCAAAGGTGAATAATACCCCAATTTTTTTCCATCATGTTTTGATATATATATATATATATATGTATATATATATATATATATATATATATATTGTATAATCATCACTAAATGTGATTAGAGTGTTAAGAAACACCTACATTGCTAGAAATAAGAACTACAAAATACTTATTTCTAGCAATGTAGGTATTTTTTAATACCCTAGTCACATTTAGTAACAATTGTAATTCTCTCTTTTGGTGGAACATTGCAAACTGCTGTTCATTTAATTTTATATATATATATATATATATATGTATTGGATGCTGGCTTTGGTGGGTGGAGGTGCTTATCTCCCCCTTTGAAAACATAAGGACACAAAATGTGTCATGGCCAACAGGAAACGGTGTTTCCTAGGGCTAAATAACAGTAGCATTTTTCCCTTTCATGGGACTGTCAACATATATATGTTGAAATGTAAGATATACAATTTCAGTTTATCCTTACTATAAAAGCCAAATAAAAAATGCTCACTTTAATTTCACACACATGCACACGCACACATACAAACGTGCGCATGCACACACATACACACGTGCACACAGTTGTAATAATGAAGTCATACCAAATAGGGATATTTTGAAATTATTTAATATGTGTTTCAGGTTTGTGTAATATATAACAGGAAACGAATCCATTATGTAATACTTTTCTCGGTTAAACTATTTCATTTATGCTATGGATGCATCTCCTGTTACATATTACACAAATCTGAAGCATATCTCTTAAAGGATTTCAAAATATCCATATTTGGTTTGACTTCCTAATTACAACTGATATGACTCGATACCAGGACAAACCACTTGGTCGAGACTCCACTTATGCGGATACTCTAGCAATGGTTTGGAGTAGGTTGTTAGATTTGACACAAGTCTGCTTCATAGCAAAGCACAAAATTTATGTGTGTGTGTGTGTGTGTGTGTGTGTGTGTGTGTGTGTGTGTGTGTATGCATATATATATATATATATATATATATATATATATATATATATATATATATATATATATAAGTTTATGTATATATTAATATTATCTCAGTTTTAAAAAAACCTTTGATAATGTAAATATGTTAATAGTTACCAGAGGTAGCAAAATTACACTAGAAACCAAGATATCACAGCCGTTTTACAGGTAGAGATACCAAGTTAAAGTGATACATTTTGAGAAGATATGAATATTCATATCTTCTCAAAATGTATATATATATATATATATATATATTGAGAGAGAGAGAGAGAGAGAGAGAGAGAGAGAGAGAGAGAGAGAGAGAGAGAGAGATGCATGTATATGTGTGTATGTGTGTATGAATATATGTATATATGCTTATACATATATACACATATATATGTATATATACATGTGCATATGTATGTGTGAGTGTGTATGTGTGAGTGTGTGTGTGTGTGTGTGTGTGTGTGTGTGTGTGTCTTCTGTAAAAAACAAATCCAAAAGAAGAAGCACGCTCTAAGATGTTGAGCCGTATATATTAAAAATGGGGATGGCTGGGTTATGGGATTCCCTTAGGTTTCCAATCCATAAAGGGTTTAGCTTTATGGCATATTTGGAATCTGATATGCCATAAAACTAAACCCTTTATGGATGGGAAACCTAAAGGAATCCCATAAACCGGCCTTAACATATATATATTCTTAATATATATATATATATATATATATATATATATATATATATATATATATATATGTGTGTGTGTGTGTGTGTGTGTGTATATGCACAAGCAGAGACACACACACATATATATATATGTATATGTGTATATGTTCATATATGTATATATGTATGTGTGTATAATTTATGAATAAATTATTTCAAACTACTTTTAATTTGAAAGGTAAGAAAGGGAAAAAAAAATCATCTGCTATTTTTATTACCCCTCAATCGTGGGGTGGGTTTTGCATATAATTCCGAAGGATCAAAATGGGGCTGGGGATAGTTCTGATTTAAATTCATGTTACTACTGTATGGCCGTTGTGGGTATTGAACTCTCTGTGGATAAGCCCTGCTATGATTATGGATGGAAAGATCATCTCTGTAATAGCCATATCCAGGTTGGTTGTGCTGTGGCTGATATCTCAATACTTGTGGTGACACATCATAATCGGGTGGAATTTCATATTTTGGTTTTGGCATTGTGGGCAAAGGGTTTCTAATGGGAGCGGAGTGGTGTGATGATCCACTACGATCGGAAGATACGGTGCTGTTCAGAGATTCGTTATGTGAATAACGCTTATCAAATTGGAAAACAGTATTTTGCGCATTGAACGATGGCTGTCTTTTTGGTGATGTTGGAACCATTGGAGGTTGAGCACTTCTTATGTCACTATCACTTCCATATTTGGAACCGGTCCTTTGATATCTGTCCTTCAAACGAACTAATTCTGGTGAACGAGGACTTTTGCTTTCAGGAGAAATAGATGGACTGGCTGGAGATTTTCTTATAGGGTAGAGAGGATAAGGTGAGCGTGGGCCTTGGCCATTAGTGCCACTATCATCATCATCGTCATCGTCGTCGTCATCATCATCATCGTCATCATCATGAAAGTGAGATTTAAGTGCACCTATAACTCTTTCATTGCGGCACTTTCGTGTCCCCATTTTATCTATATGGCCTTGTTTCCGTCGAACGGTGTCGTAATCCTTTGCTGGAAGCAAGATCGGAGCAGTTTTTGTCCTAAACTTTAGTTTTAATTCATCAGTGATTGCTTGTACCTGTGGGTCCTCTTGAACAGCCGGCACATTCTCATCAGATGCTGCATTGCTGGAAGAGCCCCCACTAGAAACCCTTGCGATTAAAGGTGATTTGGGCTGTATGGGAGGAGAGTCCGCTACACTTTCTCCACGTAGAAAGTCTTCAATGTGTCTCACATGCGACAGATGGGCCTCCGTGGTGGTCATGAAGTGAATGTTCTGTACAAAATGTGAGGCAGTTGTCGGAGAATCAAAACGGTAAACGTGCACTTGAAGATAATGCGATTTCTGTGTATTCCTGTTGCGATAGATGCATGCAACTATATCTGAGTCTATGCATTCTAAGGCCACAAACATTATGTCTTCAAGCATAATGGGAAAAATTCTTGGATTCGATGGCTTCTTCTTTGAGTTATCAGTGATTGGTGATACCTCGAAGCCTTCACTGTTTATTTTCAATGTCAACTTTGGAAGATTTGAATGTTCTTTCAATCTCTTTTTGAGTTCGGTAATAGCTGGTGTTGTGTACTCAGAACCTTGGATTCCATTGCATGGTAACCAGCCAAGGAATTGAACATAAAACTGGCGACTGGGCAACTGTTCCCTTTTTTTCCGAAACATTCTTTGTCTTTTATTCTTCTTTCCTTCTTTTCCTCAAACTTCCACGTCTTCTTATCTCTCAGTTGAAGTCAGTTCTGCCAATGACAGGCACCAAGTGTGAAACCAAACTCAGTTGAAGATCTACAAGAAGAAGAGAAAACAGGAAATTGAAATATGTGAATATATGTAGATGTTATATATACATTATATATAATAATAATAATAATAATAATAATAATAATAATAATGCCAATATACATGCTTTTATTATTTTACTCTTTTATTTGGTTCAGTCATGCTGGAGCACCGCCTTTAGTTGAGCAAATCAATCCCAGGACTTATTGTTTGTAAGCCTAGTACTTATTCTATCGGTCACTTTTTGCCGAACCGCTAAGTTACGGGAATGTAACCACGCCAGCATCGGTTGTAAAGCGATGGTGGGAGGACAAACATACACACACACACATATATATATATTCGATGAGCTTCTTTCAGTTTCCGTTTACCAAACCCACTCAAAAGGTTTTAGTCGACCTGAGGCTATAGTAGAAGACACTTGCCCAAAGTGGCATGCAGTGGGACCGAACCCAGAACCATGTGGTTGGTAGGCAAGCTACCTACCACACAGTCACTCCTACACCTATATATATATATATATATATATATAGACATACACACATATATATAAGTAACAAGAATGTCTAGGTATCAATGTGTTATGGCCGTTTCAAGCGGCTCCATTTAATCGATCAACGAAGACATTACATCAATTTGAATGAAACCAGTTTCTTTCAAATTAACGTAATGTTTTCATTGATTCATAAAATGGAGCTGATTGAAATGGCCATAACTACTTACTAATTGTTTGTAAGCCTAATACTTATTCTATCGGTCTGCTGCCCTAACCACTGGGCCATTGCGCCTCCACTCCAAACATTTAATCATATATAAATATTACCATGGTTCTTAAACATACGAAAATATACATACACAAAAACACAGAAGGGGAAAATATATATGCGAATGAAATACAAATATATAGAACAGCCTGTCAAAAAGGTAAATATAAACGATTAAAAATTCATAAAAATTCTAAAGCGTGTCATGCTACGAATAAACTAAATAAACTAGGGATTCAGATAGAGAATATGTAAACGGAACCCTTTCCTCCTGAATTTTTTTTTTTAACAGAATCGAGTTTTAGGCTATGGAGATTGAGATTCTGAAAAAGATTTTTCAAAAATCACTTCAAAATTTCAATTCCTCCCCCATTTCTTCATTTTTCACTTTTTCCGGACGTTTTTTTGGCGAAATACGTACAAAAAAATACGGAGATTATGATTCTGAAAAAAAAACAAAAAATGTCTGAAAAATTTAAATTTTTCAACTCCCCCCCACCCTCAAGCATGCTATTCACATGCTAGAAATAACAGCCAAAACTACGATAACATAATGAATGAAATGTGTAATCAATCTATTCGCCTTTCTGCAAAGATTTCTTTCAGAGTAATTTCCTGAAGTAATATGACAAAGTGAGATTAAAATGTTCCTTTAATTTATTATTTTGAAAGTTACAAAAAAAATAAGAGTTCCACAAAGTTCATTCAAACACACTGAAGGCTATTTCGGGGGATCATTACCACGGTTCAAATTGCATACAAAGTGCATCTCGGCATTTGTAGAACTCTTTTTGCTCCTGGACTCTAACCTACCATGGTTTTAAGAATTGAACTTTTTGGGGCATACCCTTGTGTGAGGTGAGTAAAAAACTTTTTGTAAATATTTTTAGTCGATTGATATTTTATTTTATCTTAGTTTATTTAGTCTTTTAGTTGCATGACACGCTTTAGAATTCTTAGGCTGTTCTATATATTTATATTTTATTTATTCGCATATATATCTTTACCTTCTGCATTTTTTTGGCGCCAATATTTCTCTGTCGTCTGTTTCTTTAGAATGTTTTGAGACACTATCTTGTCACAAAAATGTCAAAAATTTACTAACTTAATCGATGTGTGACTAAAACTTCATTTAATATCATTTCATACTAATTTTATTATCAATCATATTAATTTTATTATCAATTATATTATCAATTATAATTGCAATCATGCTCTGAAAAGAAAACTTATTTATCTGTACGTTTTCATAAATGTTTCTCTTTTGCGACCAACGTTACAAATACACGCAAATTTCTTGGGAGCTGAACAATCTTTACAACTGGGTTCTATTAGACCATCCCTAAGTCCTCTTCTACGCTTCAAGGAATGCCTTAATATTATTAAGTGTTTCATCCATTAGTGTCATGCTGACAACATATTAACGAAGGGAGACTTCAACCTTCATAACGTTAATTGATCCACAAACAGATTGAAACCAAGTCTTCTCATCTCAACCCCATTCAGATAGGGAAGCAAATTTAAGTGCAGAATACCCAGAAATAGAAGAGCGATTATTAAAAAAAATTAAAAGAACCAACAAGAAAATAAAGCATGATGGCCATCATTAACACTGCTGAACAAGGCGGCGAGCTGGCAGAAACGTTAGCAGTCTGGGCGAAATGCTTAGCGGTATTTCGTCTGTCTTTACGTTCTGAGTTCAAATTCCGCCGAGGTTGACTTTGCCTTTCATCCTTTCGGGGTTGATAAATTAAGTACCAGTTACGTACTGGGGTCGATCTAATCGACTGGCTCCTCTCCCAAAATTTCGGGCAGTGTGCCTAGAGGAGAAAGGATTAACACTGCTGAAGAAACTGTCCAACACTGGAGTCCGTGGAGAGATGCTGCAGTGGGTAGAGTGAGTGTTTTTCAGGACGAACGTAACCCAACATGTTGTGGTTGAGGGTCATTTGGAATTAAGAAAGGTTTGTAAATATTAGATCTTTTGCACACACACAACAAAATGACATGAGAAGTTTTTTTTCTTTTTTGGTAATTCGTATTTAGAAAGTTGATCCTCAGTTTGGCTGTTGTTTCTAGATTGTCAGATGTTCGATTTGAAGATTTTTGGAAACCCCCAAAACACGCTTTCAAAATTTGCCCCTCTGGCAAAGAAAAAAAGGGTAGGGGAAATTTCACTTTCTGCCATATGGGTGGAAGGGTGTTTAATTAATTTTCTTTTAAGAAAAATTGAAATTATATAAACAATTTTTTTAGAATCATAATCGCCGTATTTTTCTTCGTATTTCACTCAAAGATATTTCTAAATTAAGAAATTAGTGGGGAGGGGGTGTTAAATTTTGAATTTTTTTCTTCTTTGGTAATTCGTAACATTTGGAAATGCAGATTTTTTTTTGCAGATTCGGAGTCTCCACATTCAATATTCTGGGTTCCTATACAAAAAAGAAAAGACCCCAAAAAATCGCAAAGGGGCGCTGTCCATTGTCTTTACATTGTCTGCCTTTATGTTTAAGAACCATGGTAATATATATGATCAAATGTTTGGAAGTATGGTGTTACATATAAAATCGTTGACTTGAATTCGATGTTTGTTCTATAATCAATGTTTCTTCGGTAGAGACGGACTATATGTAATCTGAACCTTTCCCCACCTTATTTATTAATTTTTTTTTTACGGAATCCCACGTTTTAGGCTATGGAGATTCCGATTCTGAAAAAAAATTGTTTGAAAAATTTCAACCCCCCCCCCACCAAGCAGGCTATTTACATGCTAGAAATAACAGCCAAATCTCACAAAACTAGTGTTAGGGTTAGGGTCAGGGTTAGGTTTACCCTGTGGATCTATATAAAAACCGCGGGGGGGGGGGGAATCGAAATTTTGATATTGAGATTTTTGAAAAATTTTTTTCAGAATAGGAATCTCCATAGCCTAAAACGTGGGATTCCGTAAAAAAAAAAAAAAATAAATAAGGGGGGAAAGGTTCAGATTACATATACTCCATCTGGACCGTTTCTTTTATCTCTGTTTGAGCACTTCTTTTTTGCAAGTCCTATAAACCCTTTTGTTTCCATAAAAAGAGACAACAATTATTTCTTCTGTGTGCATATATGTATATAGGTATAATGAATAAACATTCCAATCAGTCAAAACAACTTTATATCATTCCCAAATTATCAAAAATTTATTTATTTATTCATATATATATATATTTATATATATATATATATTTCCTT
Organism: Octopus bimaculoides; assembly: GCF_046866305.1. Taxonomy (NCBI): domain Eukaryota; kingdom Metazoa; phylum Mollusca; class Cephalopoda; order Octopoda; family Octopodidae; genus Octopus; species Octopus bimaculoides. The sequence continues at coordinate 22,448,747 of NC_142953.1, read as the reverse complement.
TCGTTCTTGGTATCACCAAGCTCGCACGTACTTCTTTGCCCCTCCTGTACGTGCTTCACAGCGTTCGAGACATACACACTTCACGTCTGGCTGTACAGCCTTTTTGTTTGTTTATTTCACCGTTTCGTTTTCCTGTTTTCTTTTCCGTCCGCCACTATCCTCCACGAAAAAAATTTAATTTGTGTTCATGGGAAGAACCATTTTAACGATGTGTACTGCCTTAATTCTTCGAAACGCCGGTGTTTTAATGGTGGCAGCTGATGAAGCAGATGTTTCTATGTGGCTTGCTTGTTTGTTGTACCTTGTTTATCATTTTGTCCATGTTCTTTTGCCACGTCATGTACCCAGTTATGTATCTGTGTACATGTAGATGAAGGTATGTACATACATGTACATATATATGCATATACTCATATATCGTTTATATATATATATATATATATATATATATATACATATGTATACCAGCATCTCTTACTTCTTTGGAGTAGAGTGCATACAATTTTTGAAACATATGTAGGAATTAAAGGAACTTATTGATTATATGCGTTTTGCTCCATTTATTATTATTCTTTATATATATATATATATATATATCCTTTCATATACCTTTTCCTTTCTACAAAGTTGTACTCCTCTCAAATTCTATTGCTTGCTCCTATTTTGCACTTATTATTACTCTTCTTATACACTCTTTAATAGAAATAATTTACTGTACCTAATGGTAACTGATTCTTATGTATATGTATGTACATATATATATATATATGTAAGAACGACCGTGCGAACTCAAAAAGGAGAAATGGTGACGAATGGAAAAACAGAGGACTCCTTTTATTTAAACGCGTCGCACGGTCGAACACAAAAATAATTATATCAATGATGATATACAAATAATGTTATACTACGATAACATAGATGACCAGTAATGAAAGACCACAACCATATGAGATGAATAACAGAAATATTTATTGTGGCGTTAAAGTGTATGTGTGTGTGAGAGTGTGAATGCGACATATAAGAACATAATCAAAGATAGGCCGTCGTACAAAGAAAAGTGTGTATGTGAGTGATACATGTATGTGTATGTGAGATATTACAGCAGATAGAAAGAGAGTCAGTAACCGTGAGCATTTATACCAGTTCTTAGAGTACCATTAGTATGAGTCTGTATGTGAAAGTAGTTGAGGCTGTGAGTGTGGCAGAGCTGATCACTAGTTGTGATGTTGTGGCTTCCGTGCCGGGCCGTGATTCTTGTTATACAGATGTTCGTCGCTGGCTGAAATCTCTTGTCTGTTTATTTATCGTGGTAAAGCTGAGTCACCTAACAGAATCGAAGAGAGAGATGTGCCGCGGTGGTTTAGTTTGGTGTACATAGAAAGTCGTGTAGACGCTGGTGGAGATTGATGCTGGTTAGTAGTCGTAGACTCGTGTTGCTGATGTGGCGACGGCGGTGGTCATTGTTGGACGAAGCTGTTGATGTGTCGCTGGAACTGCTGCTGCTGTCGTGTGGTACACGGAACAGATCTCAAAGAGAAACTGAACCGAGACAAATTTGGCCGCCGAGTTAAAGCTATTTATAACAAACTATCGGCTCCCGAAGGCTTCAGAAAAATACTCTATCACGTGACCTTATTAGGGGCCGTGATTGGTCAGTTTGCGTTCTGGCGGGAACGGTTCGAAGAAGTTGCCGCTTCGAATATTAATCAGTCACGTGAGAAGAATGGCGATAGCAGTTTTGTATCTAATGGCGATAGGTAGTTTCACTACATATATATATATATATATATATATATATATATATGAGTATGTATATTTATATATAAATGCATTAGCCCTCTGAACTTTTTAGACCCTCTTTTAAACTCCCTGATGAAGCTTAGAGGCACACCCACTACCCTAATTTTATCTACAGATCACTACAGAACACCGAAGAGACGGAAATAACGTGTAGGGTATTGTGACCTCTTGGCAGAAACGGCCGTAAGAAACTGTTCTTTTTCTATTCTATGAATTACTGGTACGTATGTATGTATGTAAAACAGTCTTTACATATGTACATATTCTCATAAATGTTTTAGAATAAATAAATAGACATAATATAATGTCTACCAGTTGATGTATACTATTTCTGTATGCCCCTCCATTTTCTTCTTGCCGTATATATACATACATATATGTGTGTGTGTGTGTACATATATTTTAAATATAGATATGTACATATATGTGTGTGTATATATTTTATATATAGATATGTATATATATATATATTTGTGTATATATATATATATTTATATATATATATATTTATATATAGATATGTATGTGTGTGCGTATCATCATCATCATCATCATCATTTAACGTCCGTTTTCCATGCTAGCATGGGTTGGACGATTTGACTGAGGACTGGTGAAACCGGATGGCAACACCAGGCTCCAATCTAATTTGGCAGAGTTTCTACAGCTGGATGCCCTTCCTAACGCCAACCACTCAGAGAGTGTAGTGGGTGCTTTTACGTGTCACCCGCACGAAAACGGCCACGCTCGAAATGGTGTCTTTTATGTGCCACCCGCACAAGCCAGTCCAGGGGCACTGGCAACAATCTCA
>NC_142953.1:22438639-22441139 GCF_046866305.1 Octopus bimaculoides | reverse complement strand
CGGGTCATGAGAGGGGCAGAGAGCTGGACTGACCATCATCTACTGCGTGGCAAAATAGATTTTTCGATAAAACCTAAAAACCGACAGTCTGGTCCTAAGATACCCAAAAAGTTAAACGTTGCAAACTTTAAATTATCAAGCAACTTGCAAAGATTCCACGACGCTATAGAAAGTATTAATCTTGACCCAAACAATTTATGGGAAGATTTCAAAACAAAAGTATTTCAGGCTGCAAGTTCGTCAGTGGGATTTAAATCTCATAAATCTAGAGATTGGTTCTCAGATAGATCAGCAGAAATTCATGATCTACTTTTAGAAAAACAAAACTTAGGCAATACACTGCTCTCTCAGTCATTGAATCCCAACTCAAATGAAACTTACAGAAAGCTGAAAAGGAGGGTGCAAACTGCTCTAAAGAAAATTAAACAGGAATGGTGGAATGATAGGGCAAAAGGGGCACAAGAAGCAGCTGATAGAAATGATGCCAGTTGTTTGTATTCTTATGTTAGGGAGGTATATGGTCCAAAATCTTCTTCAGTAGCTCCAGTGAGAACAGAAGATGGATGTTTTCTTCTGACTGACACCGCTTCTATTCATAAGCGTTGGGTAGAACATTTCTCTGCACTTTTGAATAGACCATCATCCGTTAATATGAGGATGATAGAAAAAATTGAACAACTTCCAGTTATAGAAGAGATGGCATCTGAACCAACTCTAAATGACATTTATTTAGCTATGAATAAGCTGAATAACAACAAGTCTCCAGGATCTGATGGAATCTGTGCAGAAGTCTTGAAATATGGGGGTGACAAAATGATGGAACTCTTAAATATTTTAATTTGTCACTGTTGGAGAAGTGAGAAAGTGCCTCAAGACTGGATTGATGCCATTCTTGTCTCCTTATATAAATCGGGGCCAAAGGATCTGTGTGGTAATTTTCGTGGGATTTCCCTTTTGTCTGTGGTTGGAAAGGTGCTCGCCCGCATTTTGTTAGAACGTTTAAATACCTTTATAGTTCCAAGTATGGTGTCTGAGTCTCAGTGTGGTTTTCGTTCCTCCAGGGGCACAGCTGATTGTATCTTTACTGTCAGACAATTACAGGAGAAGTGCATTGAACAGAATCTTGCTCTGTACCATTGCTTTGTTGATTTGAGCAAAGCATTCGATACTGTTAATCGAAGTGCTTTGTGGCTAATTCTGGGGAAAATTGGTTGCCCAGAAAAGTTTATAAACATGGTCAAGGCTTTGCATCAGGATATGAGAGCTAGGGTTAATTTTGGTGGTAGGCTTTCTGAATCTTTTGCTGTGGAAAATGGAGTAAAGCAGGAAGACCTTGATGCACCCACCCTCTTTGCAATATACTTTGCCGTTGTGGTGTCACATTCCTTTCAAAACTCTGAGGAGGGTATCTACATAAAATATCGAACAACGGGGAATGTTTTTAATTTGACCCGACTGAAGTTTAAAACGAAGGTTTTTACTTCACTTATTAGGGAAATTTTGTATGCTGACGATTGCGATCTGGTTAGTCATTCTGAATCGGGTCTGCAATCCCTTGTATCTGCATTTGATGCAGCTTGTGATGATTTTGGCCTGACCATCAATCTGAAAAAAACAGTTGTGATGTATCAACCTGCGTATGGTGCTGTTTGTAACCTCCCTAAAATTTTTGTTAAGGGAAAGTTACTTGAGGTTGTCAATTCATTTGTCTACCTGGGAAGCTCTGTTCAAGATGATGGAAATTTTGATACGGAAATACACCTGCGAATTCAAAGGGCAGCAAAAGCATTTGGTGGCTTGGAGTCACGCGTCTGGCGCCAGCGACATATAAATAACAATACAAAGCTTGCTCTTTACAAATCATTTGTCTTAACATCTCTATTGTATTCCTGTGAAACTTGGACCTGTTATGAAAGGCATTTTAAAATGTTAGAAAAATTCCACCAAAAATGCCTTCGTCATATTTTAAGAATTAAATGGAATTCTTTTACTCCAAACACAGATATCCTTGCATCTGCAGGCATCCCCTCAATTAAAGCCATGATTTTGAGGAACCAATTGAGATGGTGTGGCCATATTGTTCGAATGGCAGATGAACGCATGCCGAAACAGCTGTTTTATGGTGAGCTTGCAGAGGGGAAACGTTATCGGCATAAACCTAAAAAAAGGTTTAAGGATGGCATATGGACTGCTATGAAGTCAATTGGAATGGCTCCAAAAGATATAGAAGTCCTCGCTTCAGATCGAGTTGGATGGCGAACAAGGGTGTGGAGTGGAGTGAAAGCATTTGAAGAGGCCGGGATGATGCAAGCAGGGCTCAAGAGACATTTAAGGAAAATGGTGAAGACTGAGAAGGTGAATGACAAGGACCTTTTTGTGTGCACAGTCTGTGACAGACCATGTCTGTCCTTGGCTGGCCTCAAATCTCACCTGCGAACCCATGGAAAACAAACCTCACCCAGCTATTCTGATTATATGTCTGTGCACACGTTTGAATGTG
>NC_142953.1:22408238-22433238 GCF_046866305.1 Octopus bimaculoides | reverse complement strand
ACGATTTGACTGAGGACTGGTGAAACCGGATGGCAACACCAGGCTCCAGTCTGATTTGGCAGAGTTTCTACAGCTGGATGCCCTTCCTAACGCCAACCACTCAGAGAGTGTAGTGGGTGCTTTTACGTGTCACCCGCACGAAAACGGCCACGCTCGAAATGGTGTCTTTTATGTGCCACCCGCACAAGCCAGTCCAGGGGCGCTGGCAACGATCTCGCTCGAAAATCCTACAGGAGCCAGTCAGGCGGTACTGGCAACGGCCACGCTCATATATAGATACATATATTTGTATATATATATATATGAGTGTATATATATATATATATATATATGTATATATATATATATGTGTGTATATGTATATATATATATATATATATGTGTGTGTATATATATATATATATATATATATATATATATATATATATATATGGTGTCCTGCAAAAATATGCATTCATCCTTTAATTAACCCATTAGAAATAATGATGATAACCCGACTAAGCTTTGAACACAGACAGTAATTCCTAAAGTGCAGCAAATGGAAGTTTGAGACCACAAATGGAGAGCTAAAACAGGTTAGAAGGGATTTTCAGACAGGTCTACGCATGCAGTCTTACCATAATTTGCAATAGAGATAAGTTTGAATGAGATGGAACTGTTCAGAATGGCTATTAAAAAAATGGTCTGGAAGACTGTGGATGTAATTGGTGAAGTCTACAAAGCATTGATGAATTCCAGAAAAGGCAGCAGAAGTGTATTGCCAGAGTTTAAGAAAATCTGTATTCTGCAAGAATGCCATGAGATAGGAATTTCAAAGGCAAGCATCAATTGCATTTTAAAGTTCGGTCATTGGAAAAGTCATATTCCAAGAATAATCCAAACTCTTAAAGAAGATAATCCAGATCAAAGAGTGGAATTTTGTGAGTGGTATTTAGCAAGATGTTCAGAAAATGCAAAAATTGTTCAGCAAAAATCGTTCAGAATGATGAAAGCACATTTAAATTAAATGGCTCAATTAACCACCAGAATGGCACCCAATTGTGACCTATGAATCTGCATATTATGATGGGACATCATGTTAATTTACCAGGAATTACAGTATGGTGTGGATTATCTTCAAAAGGATTTAATTGGACCATTCTTTTTTGATAGTTCTGTGACTGGTACCATTTACTTGAACTTGCTTTAGCGATCTGTGGTGCCAAGATTCCCAGAGGACTTTGAGGATGTGGAGTTTTGTTTCCAGCAAAATGGGTCTCCCTCACACTGCCATAATAATAATGTAAGGGTCTACCTTGACGAGATTTTGACAAGCAGGTAGATTGCACAAAAAAAGGTTCAGTACAATATCCTCTGCATTCATCAGATGCCACACCACTAGATTTTTTTCTAATGAGGATATTTAAAGAATAAAGTTTACAATAACAAGAAAAATTGGCAAGTCAATAAACTAAGGGCAGCCATTTAACAAGAACATACACAAATACTGAACCAAAATGTTTCTTGACGTTTGCGATTCCATTGCTTCCTGCTATTGGCAGAGTCGGGATGAAAATGGTCATTAGTTTCAAAGCAGACATTCATAAAGGAAAAAAAATTCTGTTCATAGATTTGATTGAATTTTGAAAATGGAATGTATTTTAGTAAATATTGACTTCCTAATCATTGAATGTGTGTGTGTGTTTGTGTATACACACACACACACATGCATTACTTTAGTGTACATTTAATAAAGATATAAAAAGAGACATATCATTTTCATACTAGTTTAAATCTGAAAATTTGATAGAATGACAGAGATGGATGGATGGATGGATGGATAGACACAGATAGATGGATAGATAGATAAACATATAGATAGATAGATAGACAGGCTGATACATAGATAGATAGATAGATAGGTAGATAGATAGATAGATAGATAGATAGACAGATATGTATGTATAGAAAGACAGATAGATAGATAGACAGGCTGATAGAAAGATAGATAGACAGACAAAGAGCAGACAGATAGATAGATTGATAGATAGAAGGATAGACAGGTAGATTTCTTTATTTAGCCACACAGGGCTTAACACAGAGGGGACAATACAATGTAGAATTTTTCTTTTTCGAAGTTGATCAAAATAGATAGATAGATAGATAGATAGATAGAGATATGGATAGGTAGGAAAAAGATAGATAGATCTAGGCAGATATAAAACAGATAGGTAAATACACAGACAGATATAGTTAGATATACAGATTGATAGAAAGATAAAAGTTTGCAGATAAAAGTAAAAAAAAAAAAATTCATTAAAAAAAATATATATAGATATAAATATTACCCACCTAAATTTATAATCCAATCCAACAGACCCGTAAAAAGGATATTAAATCCAGTGATTCAGCAAGAAATTAAAATATTAACCAGAAAGATCAAATATCGTTATACTTTTGATTATAATGATTATTACTATTGTTATTGTTATTATTATTGTTGTTATTCTTTTGTTTTAATATCAACCGTATAATCTTCCTTTTCTGTCGATGTATTTTTCGTTCCCACGTTCTCTTCCTTATAAAACTATTTGTGATGTTTTGTTTTAAATCCACCAATTTTTAGTCCAAATTAATTTTCGAAATAGCTTCCCAGTTTTACTGTTCTTTTTTTTTTTTCTCTCGTTCTGTTTGTGTTTTGTTAATGTTTTATTTTAATTTTTTATGCTGCTGTTGTTGTTGTTGTTATCATTAAAAGTGACTTAAGTGTGTAGTGTTGTGTTAAGTCTAACTCCTCTGGTGTTGCACTGTTTGTTTGATAGAGGTAGGATTGTCCTCTCTGTTCCGCTCACTCGCTCGACTGCTTGCCCAACACCACAAGCTCACTAGTTTTCTCTGCATGGGTGTGTGTGTGTGTGTGTGTGTGTGTGAGCTTAGTGAATGCAGGTGAATAAGAGGAGAGGTGTGACAGCACTATAGGTGTGTGCTGGAAGGACAGGTAGAGTGATTACAGGTGAGTGATTGAGAAATGGGACAATCAGAAGAGAATGTCTCAGGTGGATAGAAGGAGGTGATGGGAAGAGTTATTATGGCGAGGAAGAGAGAGGGAGAAAATGAAAGGGTAAGACAAAGAAAGGGAAACATATAAAGAGGTAGATAGATAGATAGAGATAGGTAGATAGATAGGTGGGTAAATAGATAGATAGGTGGATAGATACAAGCAAGTATATAAATAGATATAGGTAGATTGCTATCAAGATCAAAAGATATCAATATAAAAAGGTATTTATAAATAGATGTAGATATATATGTAAATATGTGTGTATATCTATCTATCTATCTATATATATATAGTACATATATGTGTGTGTATGTTTGTATTTATTTATTTATTTATGTATGTATATATACATATGTGTGTGTGTTTCAGTGTATGTGTAAGTGTATGTGTGTGTGTGTGTGTGTGTGTGTATGTTAAAGTGAAATATCAGGACGTAAAGGCAGGGACTGTAGGAGAGAGGGGGAAGAAAGGAAAGATTAAAAGAGTTGAGGGAGCGGGAAGAGGGGAGGAAGAATGCATTCTCTCTCTCTCTCTCTCCCTCTCTCTCCTTCTCTCTCTCTTCTTCTCTCTCTCTCTCTATGTCTCTGTCGCTCTTTCTCTGTCTTTCTATCTCTTTGTATATATATATAAGTGCATTATTTAAAAAGTCAACTGCTTGACCACAGAGCTATACCTTTATGTAAACACCATCATCATTTAACGTCCGCTTTCCATGCTAGCATGGGTTGGACGATTTGACTGGGGACTGGCAAAGTGGATGGCTGTACCAGGCTCCAATCTGATCTGGCAGAGTTTCTACAGCTGGATGCCCTTCCTAATGCTAACCACTCTTTTTATGTGCCACCGGCACGAGGGCCAGTCAGGTAGTACTGGCAACAGCCATGCTCAGATGGTTATTTTTTATGTGCCACCTGCACAGGAGTCAGTCCAATGTTTTGTTCACATGCCACCGGCACAAGTGCCAGTAAGGCAAAGCTGGAAACGATCGCGCTCAAATGGTGCTTTTTACGTGCCACCGGCATGGGAGCAAAACCGCTGCTCTGGCAGTGATCCTGCTCGGATGGTGCTGTTAGCGCTCCACTGGCACGGGTGCCAGTCATCAACTTTGGTTCAGTTTCAATCTCACTTGCCCAACAGGTCTTCACAAGCTGAGTTTAGTGTCCAAAGAAGGAAAGGTACGTATAAGTGGGCTGGCCACACCCCTGGTAAAGGCCACGGGTTATGGTCTCACTTTAATTTATGTATATATATATGCATATATATATTTATATATATATGTATGTATTGGTTAGTGAGAGCTGTCAGTAAGGTGAGGGTTGGCAATGAGTACAGTGAAGAATTCCTGGTAGAGGTAGGGGTCCACCAAGGTTCAGTCCTCAGCCCCCTCCTATTTATCATAGTCCTCCAGGCAATAACAAAGGAATTCAAGACAGGATGCCCCTGGGAGCTCCTCTATGCTGATGACCTTGCACTAATTGCTGAGTCACTATCAGAACTAGAGAAGTTTCAGGTGTGGAAGCAAGGACTTGAATCGAAGGGCCTTAGAGTCAACCTAGATAAAACCTAGATAAAACCAAAGTTCTAATAAGTAGGAAGGTAGACAAAACACAAACCCCTTCAGGTAGATGGCCCTGCTCGATCTGTAGAAATGACGTAGGTAGAAACTCTATAAAATGCACCCAGTGCAAGCTATGGACACATAAGAGGTGCATCAATATCAAAGGCAGGTTAACTAGCAAGTTAGTTTTTGTATGTAGCAGCTGTTCAAGAGCCATAAACACTGTAAATGTGCAGAAAACAACTTCTGCCACATTCCAGGGAGAAAAACTAGACGTAGTTGATAGCTTCCGCTATCTAGGTGACCAAGTTAGTAGTGGGGGAGGGTGCGCTGAAAGTGTAGCTGCTAGAATAAGAATAGCCTGGGCAAAGTTCAGAGAGCTCTTACCTCTGTGGATGACAAGGGGCCTCTTACTCAGAGTAAAAGGCAGACTGTATGACGCATGTGTACGAACAGCCATACTTCATGGCAGTGAAACATGGGCTGTGACTGCTGAGGACATGCGTAGGCTCGCAAGGAATGAAGCCAGTATGCTCCGATGGATGTGTAATGTCAGTGTGCATACTAGACAGAGTATCAGTACCTTGAGAGAAAAGTTGAACTTACGAAGCATCAGTTGTGGTGTGCAAGAGAGACGATTGCGCTGGTATGGTCATGTAGCAAGAATGGATGAGGATAGCTGTGTGAAAAAGTGCCACACCCTAGCAGTTGAGGGAACTTGTGGAAGAGGTAGGTCCAGGAAGACCTGGGCTGAGGTGGTGAGGCACGACCTGCGAACATTGGGCTTCACCAAGGCGATGACTTCTGACCGAGACCTCTGGAAATATGTTGTGCGTGAGAAGACCCGGCAAGCCAAGTGAGACCTAAATCTATGGCCTCAGCCAGTCCACTTATGTGTACCTTCCTTCATTAGACACTAAACTCCACTTGCGAAGACCTGTTGAGACAAATGAAATTGAAATCGAAATCGAATTAAATTCGACGACTGGCACCCATGCCAACGTCGTCTCCTTCGAAAGCGAAATCCTGATGACACCTGTGCCTAGCGTCGCCTTTCTGGCACTTGTGCCCGCGGCATGTGTAAGGACTTTCGAGCGAAATCGTAGCCAGTGCCCCTGGACTGGCTCTTGTGCGGGTGACACATAAAATACACCATTTTGAGCGTGGCCGTTGCCAGTACCGCCTCACTGGCCTTCGTGCAGGTGACACGTAAAAGTACCCACTACACTCTCGGAGTGGTTGGCATTAGGAAGGGCATCCAGCTGTAGAAACTCTGCCAAATCAGATTGGAGCCTGGTGTAGCCATCTGGTTTCACCAGTCCTCAGTCAAATCGTCCAACCCATGCTAGCATGGAAAGCGGATGTTAAACGACGATGATGAAGATGATGATATATATGTACATATATATATATATATATATATATATATATATATATATATATATGTACATATATATGTGTATATATATATATGTGTGTGTGTGTATGTATGTATATATATATATATATATATATATATATATATATATACATATATATATATGCACACACACACATCTATCTCTCTCTCTCTCTCTCTCTCTCTCTCTCTCTCTCTCTCTCTATATATATATATATATATATATATATATATATATATATATATATATATATATATATTGTCAGAAAATAGTTGTAATAGTGGTAGTAGTAAAGTAGCCAGAGGTTGATGAATGGGAAAGAATGAGTGAGGGGCGTGGGCAGTGGGGACGGAGGAGATGGATTGAAGTGAATCTGGAGGAGGGGAAAGCCTGAGGTCACTTGAGAACCAGGCAGGGAGGGAGGGGAAGAGTGAAGGGCTCAACTGAGGTTGAATAGTAGTGGTGGTGGGGGTGGCAGCAGTGGTAGGAAGATTCAAGTCATTTGGCAGTAGAGGGGGGAACTACCACTACCACCACCACCACCACTACTACTACTACTACTACAACTACTACTACTGCTGCTACTACTACTACTACTACTACTACAACTACTACTACTGCTACTACTACTACTACTACTTTTAGTGTGATGCTTTTCTGGATGTTTTCTCCTATGTAACACTTAAAATCCAAATAAGTTTTGGGGGAGGGGGGGGGAGATGATGATGATGATTGTAGTAGCTGAGATGATGGCAGTGGTGTGGTGGTGGTGGTGGTGGCTGTTGGTGTGATGGTTGATTGAGGTAAACGTGATAGTGGTGGAGGTGGTGACATTTGTGGTCCTTGACTGATAGTAGTAGTAGTGGGTAGGTGGATAAGGATGGCGGTGGCAGTGTTAGTAGTAGTAGTAGTAGTAGTAGTAGTAGTAGTAGTAGTAGTAGTGGGAGTAGTGGTGGTGGTGGTTAAAATGAGCGGTGACTGTTTATTTCTTGAAACCTTTGTTTTTTTTTATTTATTTTGTTTTGTTCTTCTGGCTTCATTATTCATGTAATTAAAGTACTCTCAGCCTGATGACTAGCTTAACTGAGTACCTCTCATTGCATAATTATTACATCAAAGGATCAGCTAGCTAAGAAACATATACAACCTGCATACCTGCTCCACTCCCTGATTTGGGATTTTTATTCACAGAAATTTTCAGCATATTGAATCTCTTCGAAATTTTCATTTGGGAAAAAGTGTGTAACCTTGAATGCCTATAAATTGTTATCGTTACTGACTGTACGCTATCTATTATGTGTTTTTTTGTTTTATACATGCCAGGGTTTACTTGAAGCTTACTAACTTTCTACACTTGGATCCCTGGATCTTACCCTCATATATATCATCATCATCATCATCATCATCATCATCATCATCATCATTTAATGACTGTTGTCCATGCTGGCATGAGTTGGATGACTGCGATTTTATGTGGCTTGATGGGTCTTCTCAAGTAGTATGATATAATGCCAAAGACCTCAGACATTGCCTCCGTGAGGCCCATATATATATATATATATATATGTATATATATACATTCAGAGTTGTTTATATGATATAGTATGTCATAAGTGTCTGTATATTGTCTTCAGTTATGACAATGAGGTTCTAGTTGATCCGATCAATAGAACAGCCTGTTCGTGAAAATAACACACAAGTGGCTGAGCACTCCACAGAAACATGTGCCTTTAACATAGTCCTCAGGGAGATCCGGTGTGACAAGCTGGCCCCTTTGAATTACAGGTACGACTCATTTTTTGCAGCTGAGTGGACTGGTGCATGAAACATAAAGTCTCTTGCTCAAGGATACAATATGTCAGTGGGAATTGAACTCAGGACCTTATAATCATGATCCAAATACCCCTAACCACCAAGCTACATGCCTTCACCATTTATTGGCTCATCGGCCAGTGGTAGATGTGGGTAGAGGGTAGAGGATACTCTTTTCTGGTTTGTTTTCCTCCACAGGTTTGAGTTGCAAACCTGAACAGTGCAAGAGGTGTCAGTGGCACTTGTAGCAGAGCCAAGAGGTCACAGTTGGCTGTCTTTTGTTCAAGAAATACCCAGACCAGACGCTGTTCCGCTTGACATACAGTGTTGTTCGAATAGAGAGAGAGAGAGACAATGACAGACAAAGTGACAGACAGACAGTATTGTGGGATAGAGAGAGAGGATGTGTTCTGTGTGTGTGTGTGTGTGTGTGTGTGTGTGTGTGTGTGTGTGTGTGTGTGTGTGTGTGTGTGTGTGTGTGTGTGTGTGAGAGAGAGAGAGAGAGTGTGTTCTGTGTGTGTGTGTGTGTGTGTGTGTGTGTGTGTATGAGAGAGAGAGAGAGAGAGAGAGGAGGTTTGTGTTCTGTGTGTGTGAGAGAGAGGGTGTGTGTGTGTGTGTGTGCGAAAGAGAGAGAGAGAGAGAGAATAAATGTTCTGTGTGAGGGAGAGAATGTGTGTGATGAGAGAGAAAGAATAAGATAGAATACCTGTAGAGGTGTGTGTGTGTGATTGTGTAAATAGGAAAGAGGGAGGGAAATAGACAGGCAGAGAGAGAGGGGGGGAGATAGACAGGTAGAGAAAGGGGAGGCAGAGAGAAAATGTGTGTGGGGGGTGCAGAAGTGGTGATGGAAGGTTGTGGGGATTTCTACAAGCATACATGTGTGCATGTGCATGTGTATGTGTATATATGCGTATGTGTGTGAGCAAGTATGGAAGAGAGAATGATACAGAGAGAAAGAGAGAGAGAGAGAGAGAGAGAGAGAGAGAGACAGACAGACAGGGAGCAGAGAAAGAGGTAATGGCTATGTTGAGTGTACTCATACATACAAATATGTGTGTGTGTGTGTGTGAGTATCTGTATTCGTCGTCGTCGTTTAACGTCCGCTTTCCATGCTAGCATGGGTTGGACGATTTGACTGAGGACTGGTGAAACCAGATGGCTGCACCAGGCTCCAATCTGATTTGGCAGAGTTTCTACAGCTGGATGCCCTTCCTAACGCCAACCACTCCGAGAGTGTAGTGGGTACTTTTACGTGTCACCCGCACGAAGGCCAGTCAGGCGGTACTGGCAACGGCCACGCTCAAAATGGTGCATTTTATGTGCCACCCACACAAAAAAAAAAAAAAAAAAAAGATTTTGTGTGTCGCCCGCACATGAGTCAGTCCAGGGGAACCAGCAATGATCCCGCTCGAAAATCCTACAACGGCCCCGCACAAGAGCCAGTCCAGGGGCACTGGCAACGGTCTCGCTCGAAAAACTTCCCGTGTCACCCACACAAGAGCCAGTCCAGGGGCACCAGCAAGTATGAGAGAGAGAGAGAGGGTGGATAACAGAGAGGCAGAAACAAGGAGAGAGAGAGGTAGTGCTGGAAATATGAATGCACCCGTAGTGACAGATGTGTGTGTGTGTGTTAACGAAACAATACTTGTATGTGTAAGAGACAGAGGAGTGGTGGTAGTGGTGAGGAAGGTGTGTGTGTGTGTGTGTGTGTTCACATGCATGCATGTACATGTGAGTGTGTGTGTGTGTGCGTGCGTGCTTGTGCATGCATGTACATGTGAGTGTGTGTGTGCGTGCATGCTTGTGCATGCATGTAGATGTGTGTGTGTTTGGGCAAGTATGTGTGTGTATGCGCATGCATGTACACGTGTGTGTCTTTGTGTGCATGTGTGTATGTATATATGTGTGTATGTATATGTGTGTGTGTGTGTGTGTGTGTGTGGTTCCATGTACACATGTGTATATGTGCTTGTGCACATGTTTGCAAATGTGCTTGTGTGCATATGTGCATGTGTGGGTGCTTGTACATATGTGTACATACATGTGTGCATGTGTGTGTGTGTATACATGTGCAGCCCATGACCGTGTGGCTGAGAAGGAGATCTTTTAACCCCACGGTCATTCCTGCACCCAAAGTACAGAAGTGCACATTGCATTCACAGCCAGGAATCAAACCCTGGTCTCCTGCAAGACAAGCATGGGGACTTACCACTATATTATCAAGGAATATGATCATCATCACCACCACCATCATCATCATCATCATCATCATCATCATCATCATCATCATAATCACCATCATCTTCATCACCATCATCATCATCACCATCACCTCCATCATCATCATCATCATCGCCATTTTTGCCATCACCATCATCATCATCATCATCATCATTGTCACCACCACCATCATCATCATGATCATCACCATTTGACATCCAACTTCCATGCTGGCATGGGTTGGATGGTTTGACAAGGTCCAGTGGGTTCAGGGACCTCACCGTACTCCAGTGTCTGCTTTGGGCATGCTCACTACACCTCAATGCCCATCTTAACACCAATCCCTTTACAGTGTGTATTGGGTGCCTTATTTTGTGGTACTGGCCCTATTGAGGTCACCATGTAACTCACTAATCAACAAATGCAGAGAAGGGGGATGCTGCAACCATATGTTTGAGGGGGGTGTTAAGGTACGAGGGAAAAGGTTGCGGTAGAGCAGGTTCTTGTCATTGACAAATTACATGACTACTTACATACAGGGAAGAGAGGGATATTGAACCAGTGCATGTGTTGTTATTATCATTGACATAATGACCTACCCTTGACACAAGATTTCTTTCTACCCACAAATTCACACCAAGAATCTTGCAGAAATGAAGTATATACAGGGCTGGGAAAGACTTCCGCCTGTTCCCCACCCCTACCATTTTCTCCCAAATTTATTTATTAAAAAAATTTTTTTTTTACCAAAAACCCCAAGCCAAGACAAGGCCACATTATTCCATTTGTTATGACTTGTCTGAAATTAGAACATACTTCCAAGCTGCAGTTGAGTGAGTAAAACCAGAAGAGCATCCACTCATGAGATATATGCTCCACCAAATGTTTTCTATTTTCAGATTTAATATTTTAATGCATTCTTCCAATTTTTCTTATTTGAAACTGGAAACAACTTTCTTCTTCTCTGTTGTACCATTGTATTATAATCAATCATTACAGTTTCATGCCTTTAACCATTTTGTTACCTTATTTCTGTGGAGATGCTCTGTGTTTCTTTCAATTAATTTTAAATATAACAAAGAATTTTGTAAAATAACTTAGTTATCATTAAGCTCGTGTTAGGAACATAAATTGTGACTAAGGTTTGGTGGAAGATTTTAATTCAGAACTTTTGAGAACAAGACATTTGTTCTACAGAATCAGAAACAGTTTCCGGTGGGTTGGTATCAAAAGGGCTAAGAATAATATTATGGAAGAGAGGATGACCTCCACCCACACCCTACCCAAAATGGAAGGCAAGATAATGAGGCAGAGGTGGAAAAAGCAGGGATTCAACTGGAGAGAAGCAGGAAAGACGGCCTGGAGTTGAGAACAAGGGAGAAAAGTCTTTTAAGTGTGTGCGGTGAGGATGATGAGGGGAAGGGTTAAAGTTCAGAACAGATTGTGTCTAACTTGACTAAAGGCGATGCTCCAGCATGGCTGCAGTCAAATGACTGAAACAAGTAAAAGAATAAAAGAATAGGACCAACTCTTCCCGTTGGTTCCCACTAGCACCCACAGGCTCTCACAGGTTTCTACTGCCACCCACTGGCTCTCACAAGCTCCCACTGGCAGCCACTGGCTCCCATGAGCACACACGGGCACCCACTGGCACCCACTGGCACCCACTGGCTCCCACTGGTACCCTCTGGCTTCCACTGGCATCCCCTGGCTCTCACAGACTCCCACTGGTACCCACTGGCTCTCACAGGCTCCCATAGTTTCTTTCTGTCTTCAAAACTAGGTCATTCCAAGTCAATAACAATAATTATATAAGACATTTTCCCCAAGGTCCCACGCAGTACAACCAAGCTGGAAGTGACTTTCTTAATCAGATGACTGTCTTGTTTGTCATGGAATCTTTCATCCTTAAATATAATTGCTCCACTTTATATTTATGCTCTCACCGATTGGAGTCACTGATGTGCGTATTTTTGTTTCCATTGACTTCATTGGTGCATGGAGTTCATCTTCCCTAATGAGCAGGAATTTCTCCTTTATCAGATAACAGGTGTGTTGTTAGTGTTTTGTATTAGAGACATAATAATGTAGTACTAAATATATCTATAGATTGTAGCCAACAATGTATGCACAGACAGATATATACATCTTATTGCAATGTAATATATTGTATCACAGAATATATCTATAGATTTATTGATAACAATGTATGTATGTGTGTGTGTGTGTGTGTAAAAGGTTGTAAAGGAACACATGAGTTGATATATATATATATATATATATATATATATATATATATATATACATGGAAAATAAAATTCAAGGTAGAAAATGCTAAAATTATTTTATAAAAAACATTTCAGTACCGGTTTCAGTCATTGAGACTTTTTCAACTGTAAGTATGTAAAACAATTAAATTCTGGAAAAATTAAATGGAAAGTTTTTTAAAAGAATATTTGCATACTGTTCAAATACAAGGGGCATTTTCCATGTTTCTACCTGTCTCTGTCTCTCTTGTTTACTCTTGTGGGTTTGAGGTCGTTTTATATATATATATATATATATATATATATATATATAGCTAGCCACCTACACTTTTCTCTGCAAAATAGGGGTAGTTTATCCTGTTCAGGCTATATTATTAGCATTATTCTGTGATTGAGAATTTAAAATCACTTCTTTAACTTTCTAAGACATCTCAACGCTTCTAAAAGCAAACTTAGTTTGTTTATTTACGTTTGTCGTAATTTGAAAATATATATATATATATATATATATGTATGTATATATGTATGTATATATATATATATATATATATATATATATATATATATATATATATGAAGGCACATGGCTTAGTGGTTAGGGTGTTGCACTCACAAATGCAAGATCTTGAGTTCGATTCCTAGACCGGGCATTGCATTGTGTTCTTGAGCAAAGCACTTCATTTCATGCTGCTCTGTGATCATTTCATCATCTGACATGTGGTACCCAGTTGCACCTGTACAGGTGATGTCATTTTGGCAGAGGGAGTGAGCCTGTGTGAACACAAACATTTGATCTCTATAAACAAATCATCTGTGTGGTTGTTCGGAAAGAAATTGCTGAACACTCATACGTTGTCTAATGATTTGAGGGTCCATGACATATATATATACAGTAATGCCTCACTTTATGAAGACACTCTTTACTAGACCCTAAGTTTACAAGTTTTATTTTATAATAAATATAAAAAAGGTTAAACAGCCATTTTGTGTGTGTGGCAGCGTTGCAACATGTAGCAACATGTAGCAACACTGGTTCTGATACATCTACACAGCGATGGAGTAAAATGACGGCATAAAAATGTCATTGCTGCCATGAGAAACTATTGTTCTGCTTTACGAGCTTTTGCTTTACAAACGGTCTCCAGAAACAAATTAACTCATATATCGAGGTATTATATATATATATATATGTATATATATTTATAGCCTCATGGAAGCAAAGTAGCTGAGTTCCTTTCAAATGTTGGGCTTCATGGAGGCAATGACTGAGACCTTTGGTATTATATTGTGCTTGAAAAGAAGACCTATCAAGCTGAGCAAAATCGCTGTCATGGCAGATGCTGGTGTCACGCAAATGACACCCATGCCAGTGGCATGTAAAAGCACCCATTACACTCTTGGAGTGGTTGGCGTAAGGAAAACCCTGCCAAATGAGACTGGATCCTGGCACAGCCTTCCAGCATGCCAGCCCTGGTCAAACCGTCCAACTCATGCCAGCGTGGACAATGGACCTTAAATAACGATGATGATATGATATATATACAGGGGTTGGACAAAATAATGGAAATACCTAGCATTATAATTTTGAAATATCCATAAAACCGTCAAAAGCTTGTTTATTTTTATGTTTTTTGATTTATTGTTAGTGCTGCTTGATAGGTTTTGCTAAAATTGCTGTTTCTTTTCAAATATCACCAGAAAAAGGTAATTAAAATTCATTAAAATAACAGATCTATTGGACTTTCAAAGAGGTCAAATTGCTGGTGCTCGTATGGCAGGCGCTAGCGTAATGAAAACAGCCGAAATGTTTGGTGTATCAAGAAGTACTGTCTCGAAAGTAATGACAGCCTTTGAGAAAGAGGGAAAAATCTCGTTGAAACAAAACTCCGCAAGAAAACCAAAACTTTTAGATAAGGACTGTCAGACTCTTACGTGAATTGTTAGAAAGGATCACAAAAGTACAGCTCCCAAAATTACTGCAGAGCTTAATGATCACCTTGAGAACCCAGTTTCCACAAAAACTGTTCACCGGGAGCTGCACAAAGCCAAATTTCATGGGAGGGCTGCAATCAGAAAACCATTACTTTCAAAAACAAACGTTGCAAAGCATATAGAGTGGAGTAAAAACCTACAGAATTGGTCCCTAGAGCAGTGGAAGAATGTTATTTTCTCAGGTGAGTCATCCTTTACCTTATTTCCGACCACCAGCCGAGTATACGTGTGGAGACAGCCAAAAGAAGCATTTGACCCAGATTACCTTCTTCCAACTGTTAAACGTAGTGGAGGATCTGTGATGATTTGGGGGGGGGGGGGGGCTTGGAAATCTGCTGGCCCAATGGTTTCTAGTCATGGCAGAATTAATAGTCAAGACTATTTAAGCATTTTATCTAATCAAATTCATCCTATGGTTGCAGAACTGTTTCTGGAGTGAAATGCAATCTTTCAGGATGATAATGCACCAATTCACACAGCTAAAGTTGTTACTGAATGGCACGAGGAACATTCTAGTGAAGTTGAACATCTTATCTGGCCACCACAGTCCCCAGATCTCAATATTATTGAACATTTATGGTGCATTTTAGAAAAACAAGAAAGGAGCCGATATCCTTCACCATCATCACTACAAGAACTGGAGACTGTTTTAGTTGAAGAATGGACAAAAATTCCTTTGGAAACAATTCAAACTTTGTATGAGTCCATACATCGTAGAATTCAAACTGTAATTACTGCCAAAGGCAGTCCTACCCCATATTGAAATAAATTTGTTTGAAATTTTAAGATGTTTCCATTATTTTGTCCAGCCCCTGTATATATGCATGTATATGGTAGTGAGACAGGGTCCCTAAATCCAGTGGACATGCAAAGGAATAGGGCCTCTGTATGTGTGTGTGTGTGTGTGCATAATATATACATGCAAGGAATAGGGTTAGTATGCTCTGCTGGAATAGCAGTGTCAGAGTACATGTTCAACAGATTACCAGTGTTTTGAGTGAGAAGTTAGACATAAGAGGAATCGGTTGCTGTGTGGAAGAGAGAAGACTGTGCTGGTTTGGTCAGGTGAGGTGGATGGATGCCAACAGCTCCATAAAGAAGTGCCAATCTCTCAAAGAGGATCGAACATGTGGAAGTGGGAAACCCAGGAAGACATGGAATGAAGTACTGAAGAGCGACCTCAGAAAGCTGAAGCTTTCAGGTGAGATGAGAAAGGACCGAGATGCCTGGCACCGTACTCCACAGCGGAAGTGTTAAGACCAGTCTTTCTGGTGGTGTAAAGTACTTGTGGTAGTGGTTTGTAATAGCACCCAGCACACTCTGTAAAGTGGTTGGCATTAGGAAGGGCATCCAGCTGTAGAGACCAGGGCAAATCAGACAATGGAGCCTGGTGCAGTCTGCTCCAACTTGCCACTTCTGGTCACACCGTCCAACCCATGCCAGTGTGGAAAACAGACATTAAATTATGATGATGATGTATATATATAAATATATATACATATATATAGATATATGTGTATGTATGTATGTAGTTCACAGGTAACTGTGTACTCTCGTTAACTGTCCCAAAAGATAATACAAAGATAAATGTGTGAAAGTCCGTTGGAAGGGCTGTTCCCCTTATTGGCTGATAGACATGATTCACAGTTCAATTTAACACCCCCATAGACATCATCATCATCATCATTATCATCTTCATCACTATCATCATCATCATCATCGTCGTCGTCATGATCATTAAACTGCTACGTTTCCATTCCTCTCTGCTTCCATAGTTTCCTCTCTGCTTCCATAGTTTCCTCTCTGCTTCCATAGTTTCCTCTCTGCTTCCATAGTTTCCTCTCTGCTTCCATAGTTTCCCCTCTGCTGAGTCGACAGAACGTCTGAATGAGTCAGCATGCCTTCCACCTTCCCTTCTACTCGTTTCAGTCATTAGTGCGTGGCCATGCTGGAGCACCACCTTGTAACACTAGTTTTAAAAGAGCAGCTGACTGAAATGGATCGGGAGGAGGAAGGGGAGGGGAGTGGTTTCAAAGCAACAAAGAATGAGAGGAATGTTGTACTTTAAGTGATAATTCTTTTTACCTGTCCTCAGGTGAAATGTCTAATTGAGTTGTCTGGTGGGATTTCGTCATAGGTGTGAGGGACTGTGTGTTAACAAGGGTGGCTTATTGTATGTGAGCCGCTGGGGTGGGGGTGTACGCTTTGTCGGGTGACTGGATAACTGCATAATCATGCTCCGAGACAAACAGACAGACACATAATAGTGATGATGATGATGATGACGATGACAATGATATACCCTCCAGCCTTCATCAGGTGTCTTGGGGAAATTTCGAACCTGGGTTCTCATTCCTAAGGTATTTTTCGATATTATTATTATTATTATTATTATTATTATTATTATAATTATTATTGTCTTTGCACGGCTTCTAATGCTGGAGATGTGCTACGGTGTCAGCTGTTCACTACCAGTGAACTAAGGTAACACCTTATTTTCCGAGCACCTTCCGGAGTATTCAAGTGGTTCCAAGCAGTGGTGTTTTCTGCAAGTGCTCCACCCTTACTGCAGCCCCTATTTGTTCCATATTATTATTATTATTATTATTATTATTATTATTATTATTCAGGTCACTGCCTGGAATTGAACTCGGAATCTTGGGGTTAGTAGCCTGTGCTCTTAACCACTACGACAGTTATTCAATTATCTCTTTCGCATTCGTACATCAACAGTTTAGATCTTAATTATAAAAAAATATGAAGCCATTATTCTATGTTAATTTAGTTAATTGGAAGATAGAAATTTAAATGTAATAAAATGTTTTAAAAGAAATTTAAAGTGCCTACATGATAGCTGTAAACCTACTTTTGGGTCACCTTGTACATATATATAAATATATATATATATTCTTTTATTCGTTTCAGTCATTTAACTGTGGCCATGCTGGAGCACCGCCTTTAGTTGAACACATCGACCCCAGAACTTATTCTTTGTAAGCCTAGTACTTATTCTATCGGGCTCTTTTGCTGAACCACTAAGTTATGGGGACATAAACACACCAACATCGGTTGTCAAGCAATGTTGGGGGACAAACACAGACACACACACAAATATATATATATATATATATGTACATATATACGACGGGCTTCTTTCAGTTTCCGTCTACCAAATCGACTCACAAGGCTTTGGTCGGCCCAAGGCTATAGTAGAAGACACTTGTCCAAGGTGCCACGCAGTGGGACTGAACCCGGAACCATGTAGTTGGTAAGCAAGTTACTAACCACCCAGCCACTCCTGCACCTATATATGGGATTCCCACTATGATAGTGGACGATTGATAAAGACCCTCACAAGTGGAACAGCCAAGGACCAAGGGGTCTCCTCTTCATCAAGATCTGGCCCTTTATTTCAGAATTACAGAGTTCTTTTATGTCAGTTCCTCCAGGTTTAGTGGGGCCATACAACCACTTTTCTTATCTGACTAACGGATGCAAGTCTGAATGAAAGATGGATGGACGGATGAATGGATAATAGTATTTATAGAAGAGGGGAATAAAAGAATAATGGATTAGTAGATTGACATCCACAATGTATCAGAAAAGTGAGTGACTGAATGGCGTGTAATTGAAGCATAAAACAAAAGAGCTAGGAAGGGAGAAAAAAAGTAATAAGAATGATAGGGGTGTGTGTAGATGTATGCATGTATGAATGTGTATATATGCAATATGTGTGTATGGATATATGTGTGTATGCATGTATGTGTGTATGCATATATGTGTATATATATATATATATATATATATATCTATATATATATATATATATATATATACACACACACACATGTATGTGTATAATTGAACAGATAATATGTATGTCTATATATGTGTGTATGTATATTCATATATATATGTGTGTGTGTGTGTGTGTGTATGTATGTATGTATGTATGTATGTATATGCTGAACGGATAATTATATTAATGAGTGCACAACAGCAATTACTTCCCGAACAGCAGAAACACGGTAACGCTATATAATGGGTTTTGAATGCAATATCCATTAGAAGAGTGTGGTCAGTGTTTTGTTGGACATGTGAGCCACAGGAGTATAAATGAGAGGACAGACATGACAGAACAGATACATGGACAGAGAGGTGGACAGATGGATGGATGGATGGATAGACAGACGGATAGATAGATAGATAGATAGATAGATAGACATAGATAAATAGATAGATAGACATAGATAAATAGAAGGATAGACATAGATAGATAGAAGGATAGACATAGATAGACTGACAGATAGAAATTAGGCAACCATCAGAGATGGCTTGAGTTCAACAGAAAATTACATGACAATATCTTGTAACAGAGAAATAAAAATATTGCCACCCTAATTGGGATTTGGCAAACTGTTCTGCTCTGAACCCTACTCGTGCATTTACCCATCTTTTGTCGTTTGTCCCCAAACATAAAATATTACCTGCTTGGGGTTCATCATCTTGCAAACTGCACCACAACTTGGTAATGGTTGGTGTTTGGAAGGGCATCCAGTCATAGAAATCATGTCCATTGGATCCTGTCGAATCCCTCAAACTATGTGAACATGGAACATGAACAGCTTGAAGTGGTTGTGAAAACAAGGTTTTGGATGTTCATGAGCCTTACCACCAGTCTTGATCTTGCTAAAGAGGACCATTTTGGGAGCTGGTTATATTTCGCTATTTTACCCTTGTTCAGGTCTAACGACCTTCCATGTTTGTTTCGTTCGGTTTCCTTGTATGTCTCCACTGTCCTGTTTTTTTTGCCAACTTTGACCCTCCATAAATCCCAAATTTTATTTTGGTACTTATGGGAGCAACTGCCTTTGAAGACTCATATTATCGTTCAATACTCAAAATGAGGAGTAGCTAGGCAGCTGACAACTGATGAAGGGACGTTCTTTGTGTTACTTGTCCTGTTTTCCATTTGTTTCTCTCGTTGTTTGCGTATTCAACATATTTGTTTTCGTATTTCATGTTGTTTACTGTGTGTGACATCCCCATATGCATACGTACCCATATATATCATTATCATAATCATTATCATCATCGTTTAATGTCCATTTTCCATACTGGCATGGGTTGGACGGTTTGACCGAGGACTGGCGAGCCAGAAGGCTGCACCAGCCTGGTGAGTTGCTGACATTTATGTAAGTAATTACGTAAGTGGTAACAACGAAACCAGGTTTGTGATTAATTTTTATATTTTGTATCTTTTCATTTGTCTTGCTCGCTTACGTTCTGGCGTTTGCTGAATTTTTCTTGAGAACAATCTTTTCTTAGTGGTCAGACCGTAGGTGGTCTTCTTCTAGCATAATGGATGTCCACTTAGTGGTCATCCCTCTTATATGTACGTAATATATATATATATATATATATATATATATATATATATATATATATTTATCATTTATATTACTATGTCGTTGAATGCCATATACATATATAGACTAGCAAAATAGCTAGTTGTAAAATCTCAAGAAGAGATCAGAGTAGTAACTATACTAACAAGTAAAGTCAATCATCACATCAGTTATAATTCCATGTTAGTACTAGTTTAACACCAGGCAGATCGTCCACCATGGTTACTGATGTGACACTGCACCCTCTATATACAATATATACACCAGGCATATGCTTCACAATCATATGTGTGCAACATGGTGATCTTATATCAAGATAAACAGCACACAACCTTACAGGTGGGGCCCAGTTAGAATTTTCTTCAGGTTGAGTGGTGGCCCATCCCACTCAAAATGTCCCTGAATAAGCTTTGTTTAAGGATGTTGAACAAAACACCCATCTTTCCAGAGGTGGATTATTGAAACCCCCAATGAATTCCTCTCAACCCATGACTATGTTGCTCCCCAACTACTTCTGCTTGTGATCAGAGATGCACATATTGTCAGCCACTAAGGGACATGCTCAATTGTTTAAGGTCAAACAAGCAAATCTGTGGTATTAAGCAGAATATTTGCTGTAGCCCCATCTTTTATACCAAAGCAAAACAATGTACATGATAAGACTTCCAATTAGTTAAGATCAGAAATCAGGAGAGCCACTGCCTGGCTATTATTATTATTATTATTATTATTATTATTATTATTATTATATAAGCGTATAGATATGTGTGTGTGTGAATATACATATATATATATATATATATATATATATATATATATATATATATATATATATATATATATATACACACACACACATACACACACACACACACATATATATATATATATATATATATATATATAAAAATAAAATGAGCAATGGTAAGGTTGGAGAAGTATTTTATGGATAGAGTCTTACAGCTGTTTCTGGGAAGATCCAGTACTTCCCTTCATCGGAGACAGAAAAAATAAAGTAATCTATTATTATATCCATAGGCGGATATTTTTAGTATGAAGTGGTAAAGAGTGTGATGCGCTGAAAAAAGAGAGAACAGTACTTGAAGTGTAGTTTCATTCGCATCACACTCTTTACCACTTCATACTAAAAATATCCGCCTATGGATATAATAATAGATTACTTTATTTTTTCTGTCTCCGATGAAGGGAAGTACTGGATCTTCCCAGAAACAGCTGTAAGATTCTATCCATAAAATACTTCTCCAACCTTACCATTGCTCTCTGTATCTTTTTATTTTTATATATTTACATATACACACGCTAATACACGACTTATAATCCCCAATCCTGTTCATGCAACGACTGGGGCAAACCAGTCAGTATACAGCACTTACTCGCTATTACCTGTATCCTCTTGGGTTTGGTTAAATCCAATACCCTCCTCAACCTTATATATATATATATATATATATATATATATATGACAATACATTCCCCATAAACCAATAACAATATGAACAAAATATAATACAATACAATACATAGATAAACAAATGGAATTAAATACTACATACGTTAACAAAATTAAATTAAATACAAAAAAAAAGTAGGTAAAAACACATGAACAAATAAATAAATAAAAACAAAAATAAACGAACATGTATTAACAGAGGGTATAGATAATACAGGCACTCCCCATACACACACATGCACTCACAAAAACAGACACATTGAAGGATACGCATGCGTAGACACATACAATAAGAATACAAAATACAAAATGGGTGATAGCAAGGTGAGACACACATAAGAAAGAAGAAAGCAAAGGATCACTGATGAGGTCACAGAAGTGTGACAAAAGAACTCTGGCCGAAATAGGATTAATGTAATATAATGTAATATAAAGCTGAAGCAAATTAACACCAAATATACAGTGCGTGTGTTTTTATTGGCTAAACTGGCAATATGACCATCCCCAAATACAACAACATATATATATATACATATTTATATTTACATATGTACACATATATATAATTATAAAAAGGAAGTTTGAAAACGCCACTATATAAGATAAATTTTAATTTTCTCAGAGATATTTTACATGTTTTGGTTCTTCTTGAAAAAAACGAACCTTATCAAAAATACATATTTTTAAAAGTGTAATAAAAGAAAAGTTCATAATTATTTCTTCTTAGTTTCAACAAAGTCCACTGGCTCCTCTGCCGGTGGCACGTAAAAAGCACCATTCAAGATTGGTTGATGCCAGTACTGCCTGATTGGCCTTCATGCTGGTGGCACATAAAAAGCACCCACTATACTTTCGGAGTGGTTGGCATCAGGAAAGGCATCCAGCTGTAGAAACTTTGCCAGATCAGATTGGAGCCTAGTACAGCATTCTGGCTTGCCAGACCCCAGTCAAACCATCCAACCCATGCCAGCATGGAAAGTGGACGTTAAACATATATATATATATATATATATATATATATATATAAATATAAATAAATATATATACATATATATATATATCTATATATATATATATATAACAATGAGAGTTCCAGTTGATCCGATCAACAAAACAGCCTGCTCGTGAAATTAATGTGCAAGTGGCTGAGCACTCCACAGACACGTGTACCCTTAACATAGTTCTCGGGGAGATCAGCGTGACAGAGTGTGACAAGGCTGGCTCTTTGAAATGCAGGTACTACTCATTTTTGCCAGCTAAGTGGATAAAGTGTCTTGCTGAAGTTTACAACGCATTGCTGGGAATTGAACTCATGATCTTACGATCATTAGCCAAATGCCCTAACCACTAAACCACGTGCCTTCACATAAGTATGTGTATATATATATATATATATATATATATATGTGTGTGTGTGTGTGTGTGTATATATATATATATATATATATGAGTAAAAATAAATACAAAAAAAAGGGTTTTGTATGATCGTGTATAGAGGAATATATTATTTTATTTAAAAGAGTTCCAACTCTGTCTGTTTTTTATATTTTTTATTTATATTCTTGTAAAATTTATGTGGGATTACAGTCTGTCATACCGGCCATGATGAAATACCACAAGGTATAGAAAATACGTATTCGCCTTTATATATTTATATATTTAATCCTTTATATTGAACACTCAATATTTCATATATTCAATAAGACATATTCCATATATTCAATAAGACATTCAATACTTCATTTCATTGTACCATCCATCTTTTTTTATATTATATATTATATATTCCATATTCTATATCCTACATTAATTTTACAAGAATATAAATAAAAAACATAAAAAACAGACAAAGTTGGAACTCTTTTAAATAAAATAAAATATATATATATATATATATATATATATATATATATATATATATACACTTTATTAAAAAGCAGTAAAAATATCACATAATCTGTTAAACTGTTACTCAGAGTTTCATGTTCCTGTTTCTTGGACAGTTTTGTTGAGCAGGGCTTAACTGTTTAATAGAACATATTACTCTATCTCTTGTATTCGAGTACTATTTTTTCCACCTTGTTTCACATTTATGTGCTTACTCTGGTATATATATATATATATATATATATATATATATATATATAAATAAATAATAAATGAGTATATGCAAATATACGAACATGTATGTACATACTTACATCTACCTTTATATATAGATGCATATCTGGGTACAGGACATTGCAAACAAAACGTAGACAAAATGATAAACAAAGTACAGAAAACACACAGGCCACATAGGGAACATTTCCTTCATCAGCTGCCACCATTCTAACACAGGCGTTTTGAAGAGTTAGGGCAGGATGCATTGTTAAAATGGCTCTTCTCACGGACCACAAATTAAATTTGTTCCATGGAGGAATGTAGTGGCGGACAGAAAACAAGGCAGGAAAATGAAACAGTAGAATATACGGCCAGACATGGAAAAATATGTGTATATTGAACGCTGTGAAGCAACGTTATATATGTATATAAAACAAATAAATTAATAAGTAAATAAACAAGGCAAACATAAAAATAGGAATTGCTGTTGACACAAGGAAATTTGATTAGGTTTTTTTTTTTATATCAATTTTATATGTTGTGAAGAGTTTAATGAGAGATTGAGTGGTTCTTATCTGTTGCTCTTCATATTGGACCTTCAAACCAGTGTTAAAACACACACACACACACATACACACACATGCCCATACATACACATGTACATACACTTTTGGGTAAGTGTAGATATATACACACATATTAATGTAATTTACACACACATACATGCACACATATCCATACACATGCACACGCACACACACGTGTACACTTCATGCATGAAAGTGTAGACGTAGAACAATACTTTACACACACATGTACACACTTGTGTCTAAATACACACACACACACACTCATATGCACACACATGTACAGAAGGTTGCACACACACACACACACACACACACACACACACACACACACACATGTAATAGAAAATGAACAAGCATTCAGTAATTGAAGAAATAGAGAAAAGGGAAAGAAAAAGAATAAATAAATAAATAAATAAGGAAATGAAATGAATGAATGAATGCGTGAATGAGTTAAATGAAAGAAACAAACATCATAGAAGGACAGAGTGAATGAAATGGAAGAAAGAGCAAAAGTAAAAGAATGAATAAATAAATAATGAAATGAATGAATGAAATGAAAGGAACGAAATGTAAAAAGAAAGACAGGATGAATGAAAAGAAAGAAATAGAAAAATACATGAATAAATAAACAAAGAGAAAAGAAGGAAAAAAGGAAAAAGAATAGAAAGAACAAGTGATAAGTGGAGGCGGAAAAAGAAAGAAAGTTTGAACAAGGAAAGGAAATGCAATGAAGAATGAGTGAATGAATGGAAAGATGTATGGACAAATAATCCTTTGAATTATAAGTACAAGGTCTGAAATTTGGTGGGAGTGGGGCTAGCTGATTATTTTGACCCCCAGGGCTCAACAGGTGCTTATTTCACTGACCCCTGAAAGGATAAAAGATTAAGTCAGCCGCCTTGGAATTTGAACTCAGAACATAAGGACTGATGAAAGGCTGTTAAGCATTTTACTCAGCATGCTAACAGTTCTGCCAGCTCACCACAGGAATATTTCCAAACGGACAAAGTGTTAGAGCACCGAAGGCCAGAT
Organism: Octopus bimaculoides; assembly: GCF_046866305.1. Lineage (NCBI taxonomy): Eukaryota > Metazoa > Mollusca > Cephalopoda > Octopoda > Octopodidae > Octopus > Octopus bimaculoides. The sequence continues at coordinate 22,408,345 of NC_142953.1, read as the reverse complement.
AGAGTAACCTTTAGGGGGGACAAACAAAAATGCCTACTAATCGACATGGCAGTGCCAGGAGATCAACACATCATCAGGAAAAAAGAGAAAAGGTTGATAAATATGGA
>NC_142953.1:22390738-22403238 GCF_046866305.1 Octopus bimaculoides | reverse complement strand
GTATACAAAAGGAAGAAAAGAGGAAAGAATGGAAGAATGATTGAATGAAAGCAAGAAAGAAGGAATAAATGAATGAATGACTGAATGAATGCATGAGTAAAAGAAAGAAAGAATAGATAAGAGGGAAAGAAACAAAGAACAGAGAAGAGATAAAAAGCATGAAATAAGATTAAAAAAATAAAACTAAGGAACTTTGGAATAAGGAAGGAAGGAGAGGGGGAGGGGGAGGAAGGAGGGAAAGAGAAGGATTAAGAGAGGAAAGGGTTAAAATGGGGTTTTTTAACCGTCATCATTGCCACCCTCAAGACCACCACTGACACTATCACCATAGCAACCACACACCCCATCATCATCATCACCTCCAACACAATCTCCAGTAGCACCACTATCAGCATCACCATCTCCACACTAACCGTGCATCAACCTCTCCACACTAACCGTGGCACTCACCACTACCACCACCACCACCACTATATCACCACTGCTACCACCAGCACCTCCATGATCACAACCACCACCACCACAGCGATCACAACCACCACCACTGTCACCACCATAGCCCTAACATCCAGGTAACCCCTATTCCCCCCCCCCCCCCCATTAAATAAACAGGAGTCCCAAGTCAACACTTCAGTTAAGCCTATATTATTTCTTGAACACAATATGATCCCTTTAAGTAGTGCAAAAGGGAGAAGAAAGTATGACCTGTCCATCCCTAGCCCCTCACCCACCCACCGTCCCACCTCTCCTTAAATCCACTCCTCTGCTTAGGGGTGCTTTAGGGATGATGAGTGTGGGGGGGGGAGGGGGGTTAACAACCTGTTCTGTTGAATGTACAGGACTTGATTAACTGGATAAGGTATTACTGTGTGTAGGGTTGTGGGACGGGTATGAGTGTAGATAGGGAAACATGTATAAACATAGTTACCTAAGCAAATATATATATATATATATGATATATAATAGATCATATGTGTATATATATATATATATATATATATATATATATATATATATATATATATATATATATGATGATATATGCGATAATATATATATAATATATATGATAATACATGTGATAATATGTAAATAAACATATGGAAAGCTGAAGTTATACGATGATGATGATGATGATGATATTTAAACGGAATAATTAATAAATTTTTCCCTTATGAGGTTTTTCATGCTAACTACTTGATAAATTTTTATAAAGATTTTATCTTATTTTTAAATACGATAATATATATATATATTATTCTCTCTCTTTTTATTCTCTCTGTTTATTTTCTCGTGTTCCTTTCTGTTGAAGAGCGTAGGCTTGAAATGTAAAGGACTTTCTCACCTTCCAGAGCGTTAAACTAATACACTTGTTTGTTGTTTCTACAGCTGGATGCTCTTCCTAACAACACCCACTCCGAGAGTGTAGTGGGTGCTTTTTATGTGCTGCCGGCACGTGTGCCAGACAGGCATCAGCCACACTCAAATGATGGGCTTCTTTCAGTTTCCATCTACCAAATCCACTTGGAAGTCTTTGGTCAGCCTGAGGCTATAGTTGAAGACACTTGCCCAAGGTGCCATGCAGTGGGACTGAACCTGGAACCATGTGATTGGGAACTAAAATTCTTATCAAACAGCTTACATATAGATGACTGTGCCTGAATGTCTGTATATTTTTGTATACATGTATATAAACATATACATACTATGTGTTAATACACATATATGTGTATGTATTTATCTAGTGTGTGTGTGTGTATCTATCTCTGGTCTTGATGTCACCATCATACAAACAATGTCAGTTTATTTCTTGTTTTCCCCGAAAAGCATGTCTCCAGCTATGGGGTAAACATTACTTTACTTGGAAAATGGATGAGGGTTAGTGACAGGGAGGGCATCTGGCCATAGAAAATCTGCTTTGTAGATTTCCATGTGACTCAAGCAGGCATGGAAGAGTGGACATTAAATGAAGATGGTGATGACGTCATATCGTATCACACACACACACACACACACACACACACACACACACACACACACACACACACACACACACACACGCACACCCCTTCACAAAAGTTAATCCTACATTTTTTTCTTGTTTTATAACCCTGGAAGAATGTGTGAACCAGGTCAAAGCATTTTGTCTCCCTAGAGATGTTCCCAGGCTAGAATTTGATGTTAGTAATAAGAAAAAAGAAAGAAGAAAGAGAAAGAGAAAAAGAAAGAAATAAAGAATGTGTGAGAAGGAGAGATAAAGCGTACATAGCTTACAAAAGTGATACAATACACACACACATACACATACACACACACACACACACACACACGTATATACATGTGTATATATATGTATGAATATAGACACAGGAGTGGCTGTGTGGTAGAAAGCTTGCTGCCCAACCACATGCATTCTAGGTTCAGTCCCACTCTGGCACCTTGGGCAAGTGTCTTCTGCTATAGCCTTGCACTGACCAAAGCTTTGAGAGTGAATTTGATAGACAGAAACTGAGAGAAGCCTGTTTATATATATATATATATATATATATATATATATATATTCTTTTACTTGTTTCAGTCTTTTAACTGCGGCCATGTTGGAGCACCGCCTTTAGTCGAGCAAATCGACCCCAGGACTTATTCTTTAGAAGCCTAGTACTTATTCTATCGGTCTCTTTTGCCGAACCGCTAACTTACGGGGACATAAACACACCAGCATCGGTTGTCAAGCAATGTTGGGGGGACAAACACAGACACACAAACACATACATACATACATATATATATATACATATATACGACGGGCTTCTTTCAGTTTCCGTCTACCAAATCCACTCACAAGGATATATAAAATTCACTGTGTGTGTGTTTCCTCTATGCACGGGCAAACCACAGAATCAATCTGTACCAAATTTGGTATGAAGGTTTTTCATTACTCAAGGAAGGTTCTACAGGGTTCAAATTTTGGCTCTTGTCCATATAGGGGACTGTGGCCGCCCCTCCCCATACGAACCTTCTGATTTTATTTTTCAGTGGTCTTAAATTGTTTTACTTTTATTCTTTCACTTTTGATAAGGCCATAATGTTGTTTATACTACATACATGCAATTGCTTACAAAAACAGAGGTTAATGTATAATTTTTTCTATGTTCATAATTTTTTGTTTATAATATTGAAAAATGCCACCAAAGAAAAGATGTAATCTCTCCAGAAACAACTATAAAGCAAGGATTGTAGGAAACCAACAGCAAGAGCCTCAAGAGAGAAAGCAGATGTGATTTTCTCAAGATTAAGCAAATGCATGCTGCAGCGCGTCAAATGGAGTCTTTCTCAACGTCAGCAAAGGTACGCTGCAGCACATAAGATGAAGTCTCAATACAGAAGGGAGATGAGACTTTCTCAAGATCAACAAAGCAAGCTGCAGCACGTCAGATGGAGTCTCAATACAGAAGGGAAATGAGACTTTCCCAAAATTTCCAAATGAAACAAATGGTATGTGCTTCTCAGGTAACATTACCAGTGCTACCAGCTCCTCCTCAACCTCTTATGGATCTTCTAGAAGGCACTTCCATCCAGTCAAAGGATTTTCTGAACAATATCAGACAAGACAACTCTGCATTTCAAATGACATCATTTGGTGCATCTAAGAAGATACTTGAACATGGATTGATGCTGACGTTCAGAGTTCAAGGGCAAGTCTATCACCTCATTGCTTCCCTGTTACCCGCAAATGAACAACCAGAGTTCCGTCAAATTTACTTTATGAGTGATGTAGGACAACAAACCCGACGGAAGTGTCAAAACTTTGGATGATGGATTGTGTTAGACGCAGCACTGACTGCCACAAAGGAGAGTATATCCACTGACAGCTTTTTGCTGCATTCAAAAATCACATACCCCGCATCCCACCCTTAATTTCCTTGACTGGTTAGGGCCTGGAATACTCCAAACAGAGGCATGACATGTCGCTTCGTCGAATTAGCCCATCATTTACTCCACAAATGTTTTGTCATCATTGCTGAACTTTCTTGTATCACCTGTTTCAACATAACAGTAGTATATATATATATATATATATATATATATATATATATATATATATACATATATATATGTGTGTGCGTGTATATCCATTTGTTGTATACACCACCTGTCTTCGTCTATTGTTTTTTTCGTAAATTCTCCCATATATATGTGTATATATATACACACACACAAATTATGCCATTTTATTCTCGAGCAATACTGAGTATCTCTGCTAGTATATGTATGTGTGTGTATTTCTGTGTTTGTGTTTTTCCCCACCACCATCGCTTGACAACCGATGTTGTTGTGTTTACGTACCTGTAACTTAGTGGTTCAGCGAAATAGACCAATAGAATAAGTACTAGGCTTACAAAGAATAAGTTCTGGGCTCGATTTGCTTGACTAAAGACGGTGCTCCAGCTTGGCTGCAGTCAAAATGACTGAAACGAGAATAAAAAAAAAAAAAGAATATGTATGTATATATGTGTATATATATATATATATATATATATATATATATATATGCACACGCACGCACACACACACACACACACACACACTCATACATATATATATATATGTATGTATATATTAAAAAAAATTTTTTTCGGAATGAGATAAAAAAAACCAAGGCTGTGAAGATTTTATAAAAGAAGGTCTTACAGCTGTTTCCAGGATATTTATTATATCCCTTCATCGGAGACGGTGTGAGACAATGGTTAAGCAATAGTTATTCTAGATAAGATATGAAATACAGAGTGAAGTGGAGGAATGAAAATAGATGTGAGATATGCAGAGATATTGCATTTGTAGATCCATTATTTAGGCAGAATGGTATCCATATAAGTCAAATATTATATATACATATATTATATATTATATATATATATATATATATATATATATATATATATATATATATTCTATATACATATTATATATATATATATATATATATATATATATATATATATACATACATACATATATTATACATACATATTTATTCATACATATATACATATATAAACATATACATATACATGTGTGTGTGTGTGTATTATGTCTCTCTTTTGTAAGCTATGTACACTTTATCTCGCCTCACACATTCCTTATTTCTCTTTCTTTTTCTCTTTCTGTCCTTTCTTATATGTGTATATATATATATATATATATATATATATATATATATATATATATATATATATGTATATAGATAGATAGATATATATACATACACACATACATATATATATGCACATATACTCATATAAGTATATGTGTGTATATATATATATATATATACATATATATGTATACGTTTATAAGTATCTGTACACACACACACACACACACACACACACACACACACACACACACATACATGAAACAACATAAGCAATGTTAATATTTTTGAACAAAAAGCTGAATAAGAAGCAGCAGACTGTTAACTTGGGTTTATAGAAAGCAAGTGAAAAGAGACGAAACTTGATGAGAAATATGAAGGAATTTTCTCAGGATATTATATGTTTATGAGCCATGGTGTAGTTGTTGTTGGCACTCCGTCGCTTACGACGTCAAACGTTCCAGTTGATCCGATCAACGGAACAGCCTGCTCGTGAAATTAACGTGCAAGTGGCTGAGCACTCCACAGACACGTGCACCCTTAACGTAGTTCTCGGGGATATTCAGCGTGACACAGTGTGACAAGGCTGGCCCTTTGAATTACAGGCACAACAGAAACAGGAAGAGTGAGAGAAAGTTGTGGTGAAAGAGTACAGCAGGGTTCGCCACCATCCCCTGCCAGAGCCTGGTGGAGCTTTAGGTGTTTTCGCTCAATAAACACTCACAACACCTGGTCTGGGAATCAAAACCGCGATCCTATGACCGTGAGTCCGCTGCCCTAACCACTGGGCCATTGCGCCTCCACCCATGATGTGGTAAAAAGAAAGTAAAAGTCACTTTCTCGAGTCATGTAATCCCTTAAGGGCTAGTTTCCTGGTTCTCATGGTGTATATATTACCCCACCTGGACGGGACGCCAGTCTGTCGCAGCATTACTAATTTTTGCTAGCTGGGTGGACTGTAGCAATGTGAAATGAAGTGTCTTGCTGAAGGAGACAATGAAGTGTCTTACCGAAGGAGATAATGAAGTGTCTTGCTGAAGGAGACAATACAGCATTCTCTCTGTATACACTACCTACCTTCCCACCAGTTTCCCACCTTTTTTAAAATATAAAATAGTATGAGGTGTCAATCATGTCTGTTTTGGTTCCCCATTTCCAGGGGGATCCCAAGCACACAAAATACAGCCTGCCTTCTTACCAGTTTACATTGAACTACATTGAAGTATCAGGCATCTGACTAGTGCACATGTGCAAGGGACAGATTAAAGTTAGCCACTTATTAGAGTGCTTGAAGTTTAGTGCCAATAAAAACGGAACAGAATTTCTGACCAATCCAATACATACATATACTTTTACTTGTTTCAGTCATTTGACTGTGGCCATGCTGGAGCACCGCCTTTAGTTGAACAAATCGACCCCAGGACTTATTCATTGTAAGCATAGTACTTATTCTATTGGTCTCTTTTGCCGAACTGCTAGGTTACAGGGAAGTAAACACACCTGCATCGGTTGTCAAGTAATTGTGGGTGGCGGCAGACAAACATATGCATACATACATATACATATATGTGTATATATATATATATATATATATATATATATATATATATATATATATATATATGACCAGCTTCTTTCAGTTTCCATCTACCAAATCCACTCACAAGGCTTTGGTCACCCGAGTATATAGTGGAAGACACTTTCTCAAGGTGCCATGCAGTGGGACAGAACCTGGAACCACATGGTTGGCAAGCAAGCTTCTTACCACTTCTTTCAACCATTAGACTGTGGCTATGCTGGGGCACTGCCTTGAATTTTTAGTCAAATGAATTGGCCCCAGGACTTATTTTTTTTAATATGTGTGTGTGTATAAATAGGCGCAGGTGTGGCTGTGGTAGGTAGCTTGCTTCAATCTAGATGTATTGCAAATGTCAGCATTACTTGGAATTGCACGCATAATGCGTAAAGTACTGTCTGTCTGAGGTCCTTCTTGTGACTTGACAAAGAGTACAAACCCCCGGTAGACACAATATCTTCAATCAACAACTTTATGATATTGTATACTGTGCAACGTCTACAATAATAATAATAATAATAATAATAATAATAATAATAATAATAATGAAAAAATTAATATGAGAAGTATAGAAAAAACAGCAAAGTACCAGGACCTAGCTATTGAATTACAGAGACTATGGAAAATGCTGGTAAAATGTATCCCAGTAGTTATAGGAGTATTGGGAACTATCCCTAAAGATCTGAAAAGATGGATAAAGGAAATAGGCATAAAACCCAGTTTAGTACAGCTGCAGAAAACAATGTTATTAGCACCATGTCACGCACATATGGTTGTGGTGCATGTGCCTGGTGTACCCTTATCAGACGGGTAGTCAAGATGGGTATATAGGGCTTCATATATTTGTACCCCAGTGTCACTTTGATGGCATGCACTGCTCTCTCACTCAATGATAATTATAATAATAATATTCTTTTCTACTCGAGACACAAGGCCTGAAATTTTGGGGGAGGGGCCAGTTGATTAGATCAACCTCAGTACGCAACTGGTACTTAATTTATCGACCCCGAAAGGATATACTAAAACTAGAAGTTATGATGAGGTGAATACAGATTTACTGTTTCCGTATGATATCCTAATGATTAAAGCTGTTTCATAATCTTCCCTATGTAATATTATTAATATTAACATTACAAATTAATACATACATTTTACATGAACGTACGTATTTAGCATTATATAATACAACTGTATATTCACAAAGACATGCATAATAGAGAAAACTAACTCATCAGATTATATATTCTGGAGAACCCTAATATATTCAATATTCAACTACAAGGTAATTTAATTGCTATGTTATCTGATAGCCAGTTCCTTGTGAGTGTGCTTACTGTGAATAATGCATGATTTGCTGAATCTAAAGTTCTACTTTATTTCTATGTATAAATAGTGTTTGCAATATTTCATACTTAATTTTAAATGAGAGAAGTGGAGTGTGGATTATGCCCGAGGAAATGAAGTGTGTGTGTGTGTGTGTGTGTGTAAAGATCGATGGATGGATAGGTTGAGAGATAGATAGACAGATAGACTGACAAACAAATAGACAGACAGACAGTCAGATATATAATCAACCAGGCATACATACATACATACAGACAGGCAGACAGGCAGGCAAATAGATAGATGGATGGATAGACAGACAGACAAACAGACAGATGAACAGATAGACAGACAGACAGATGAACAGATAGACAGACAGACAGACAGACAGATAAATAGATAGACAGTCAGAGAGTCAGTGAGATAGATAGATAGACAAATAGACAGAAAGTCAGCCAGATGGATAGATACATAGACAGACCAACAGATAGACAGATAGGTAGACAGACAGACAGACCGACAGACGGACGGACGGACGGACGGACGGATGGATGGATGGATGGATAGATAGACAGAAAGACAGACAGAAAGTTGAACAGATATACAGACAGCTAAATAGATAGACAAACAGACAGTCCAACAGATAGATAGATAGATAGACAGATAGCTAGATGGTGGTGGTGGCGTCAAACGAGTGGACAGTTTCTTGCCAAGGGAAGGGACACCAGCACCAATTGTAGGTCAGATTTTTTGTTGAAGTGAGCATACTGTTTAGAAGCAAACACAGACAGACATACAGGTGTGAATCACACACACACACACACACACACACACACACATACATTATATATGTAATCGTTTCCCACTGGTTTTATCTTATCATTTTATGTATTCAAAACCCAATTTATAAATGTTTTGCTAATGTTTTTGTTCATTTTGTTTTTTGACACTTTTTTGGGTTTTTGTTTGGTTTTTATGTCTTTTTTTTTTATTTCTTTCACACTCCTTTGGAATGCAACAGATTCCTACGTGCACACACACACACACACACTCATTTAAATACATGTACATAAGCATGTACACACTTCTATATTTATTATAAAAATAAGGTGTTGGATTCAGGAAATCCAGGTGAATACACACGCACATGCACACACACACACACACACACACACACACACGTCGCAATTCTCTCCCTCTCCGTTCTCTGTCATTCAGGATATATTCTAAGTGTTACCCACTACTCTTGTTTTCTTGACCCTGGGGCCATATTTTGCTCATCTGTTCATACTTGTCCACCATCCTAAACCACACTCTGTGTTGCTTTTGTTTGCTCTCGGCTCTGAATTCTCCCCCAAAAAAATTTCTTGCAGGCACCACCAATATGGGAAGCCCTCAGTCTTATCATTATTGGTACAAAACTGAGTATTACCATTTGGTTGATAACTGATGAAGAATTAGGGACCCTCTGTGATTGTCTCCTGTCCGGTTGTGTACTCCATACAATATTATGTCATTTTTTTGTTTACCATACATTTTTCATTTATTGAGTAATGGAACACAACACACACCAAATTTGTATTAACAAGTAAGTTTTACACACACACACACACACACACACACACACACACACACACACACACATATAAATACAAAAGAGGCGACACTTAACTGGCTGTCTTACATGCTAGAAGAACAGTCAAAATGTCCAAAACCACATTTAAGAGCAATTTTGAAGGGAATGAAAAATAATTTTTACCCTGTTTTTTACAGCCAGACCTAGGTTTCGAACTTTGTGTTTAAATTTACACTAATTTTATATGAAAAATATGTTGTCTATTAGCTTTTTATACATGCTAGGCGACTGTAGGAAAATTTCTAAAATGTTGCTACCATATATATATATATATATATATATATATATATATACATATATATATATATATATATATATTTTTATCTTTTACTTGATTCAGTCATTTGACTGTAGTTATGGTAGGGCACCACTTTGAAGGGTTTTAGTTAGTTGAACAAATCGGCCCCCCTTGGACTTATTTTTTAAGCCTAGCACTTATTCTATCGTTTTCTTTTGCCAAACTGCTAAGTTACGTAGATGGAAACACACCAACACCAGTTGTCAAGTGGTGATGGGGGGGGACAAAACATAGGCACAAAGATACACACACATACATATATATGTATATATATATATATATATATATATATATACATACATACATACATACATACATACATACATACATACATATATGGGAAATGGAAGATGGAATATACTAGAATTTATTATTAAACACGACGGGCTTCTTTCAGTTTCTGTCTACCAAATCCACTCACAAGGCTATGGTTCGCCCAAGGCTGTAGTAGAAGACACTTGCCCAAGGTGCCACACAGTGGGACTGAACCTAGAACCATGTGGTTGGGAAAGCAAATATATATATATATATATATATATATATATATATATATATATATATAATAAGCTTCTTTCAGTTTCCGCCTACCAAATCTACTCACAAGGCTTTGGTTCGCCCGAGGCTGTAGTAGAAGACACTTGCCCAAGGTGCCACACAGTAGGACTGAACCTAGAACCATGTGGTTGGGAAAGCAAATATATATATATATATATATATATATATATATATATATATATACACTCTCTGAGTGGTTGGCGTTAGGAAGGGCATCCAGCTGTAGAAACTCTGCCTAATCAGACTGGAGCCTGGTGTTGCCATCCGGTTTCACCAGTCCTCAGTCAAATCGTCCAACCCATGCTAGCATGGAAAGCGGACGTTAAACGATGATGATGATGATGATGATGATATATATATATATATATATATATAATAGGCTTCTTTCAGTTTCTGCCTACCAAATCCACTCACAAAGCTTTGGTTGGCCTGAGGCTATAGCAGAAGACACTTGCCCAAGGTGCCACATAGTGGAACTGAACCTAGAACCATGTGGTTGGTGAGCAAGCTTCTTACCACACAGCCACGCCTATACACACAGATTGAAACTAGGTGAGCTAAACTCAGGGGCATAATTTGCCCCTGGCCAACCTTTTTGTCTTCTCCCTGCTTTATCTTGGTTCAACAACAGCAGCAACAGCAGCAACATCAAAAATTCCTTGCATGAATTGAATGTTATACATTTTTTGTTTATTTATTTGCTTATTTTGACTTATATTTTTTGATTAATTGGTAAGGGTCAGTAAGGGTGAGGACAGGGGCTGACCTGAGGAAGCTGTGTCTTCAACACCAGCAACAGAGTGGATCCCGTTTAAGGTACCCCCAAAGAGGCCCCTGCTGAGAGGTAGGTAGTGCAATGTTAAACCAGGTACTGAATTTAGTAGTAGTAGTAGTAGTAGTGGTCGTCGTTGTTGTCTTCGTAGTAGTAGTAGTAGTTGTGGTAGTGGTGGTGGTGTTCGTTGTCTTAGTAGTAGTAGTGGTGGTGGTTGTCGTTGTTGTCCTCGTTGTTGGCTTGGTGGTAGTGATAGTGGTGGTCGTGGTCCTGGTTGTCGTCGACGTCATCTTGGTAGCAATAATAGTAGTAGTAGTAGTAGTAGTAGTAGTAGAACTTGTGGTTGTTGATGGTGGTCATGGTTGTGATATTAGTATTGATAGTTCCTCCCTCTCTCTATCTCTCTCTCTATCTCTATCTGGCAAACAATTGGCCTGTCATCTGACATTAGAGGTTTAAAGTGCCCTCCCCCCCCCCGCCCTGCCTGCATCGCAACAGTAACACCCCCGAAATGCAATCAGGAACATGGAGGAAGGCAAGGGCTGAGCAAGGAAAGGTTAACCGACCCACAGTTATATAAGTCTCTTCACCAGTCTGTCTCTCCGTCCCACTCTCCACCTCTGTCTCTCTTTCTCTGTCTGTCTCTCTTTTTCTTCCCCTATCTCTCTCTCTCTCTCTCTCTATCTCTCTCTCCTTCTGTCTCTCTCTCTCTCACTTTCTCCTCTCTCTCTCTCTCTTTCTCCTCTCTCTCTCTCTCTTTCTCCTCTCTCTCTCTCTCTCTCTCTCTCTCTGTCCTCTATCCCTCTGTCTCTTTCTCTCCCTCTGTTCTCTATCTCTCTTCCTCCCTCTATCTCTCTCTCCTTCAGTCTCTCTCTTGCTCTGTCTCTCTCTCTCTCTCTTCCTCTGTCTCTCTCTTGCTCTCTCTCTTCCTCTGTCTCTCTCTTTATCTCTCCCCCTCTCTCTTTCTCAGTTTCCCCCTCTCTCTCTCTTCTTCCACCTGTTTCTCTTCCCCCTCTCTCCCTCCCTCTCTCACCCCTCCCCCACTCTCCCTACTACCAACAACAAGTTTACAACCATCAAATTATTCCTGTATTGAAATATTTCCTTCATCTGAAAAATCCCTTTGTGCAGCTCCTATACAAACAGTCTTCCCACCTGACTTTTACCTGACATTCACCTGTAAAACGT
>NC_142953.1:22373238-22380738 GCF_046866305.1 Octopus bimaculoides | reverse complement strand
GACTGGAAACGCCTTCGTCATTGTAACCAGAGGAGTGTCAGTTAATAACAATGGTTTCAAATCTTGGCACAAGGCCAGCAATTTTAGGAGAGGGGATAAATCGATTACATAGACCCCCAATATTCAGCTGGTACTTATTTTATCGACCCAAAAAGGATGAAAAGCTAAGTCGACCTTGGTAGGATTTGAACTCAGAGCATAGAGACAGACGAAATGCCAGTGAGCCATGCTAATGATTCTGCTCGCTCTTCATCTTCGTAATGGTTTCAAATTTTAGCACAAGGCCTGCAATGTTAGGGAGGGGCATAAGTCGATTGAATCAACCTCAGTGCATAACTGGTACTTATTTTATTGACCCTAGAAAGACAATTGGCCAAGTCGACCTCAGCGGAATTTGAACTCAGAATGTAAAGATGTGTGAAATCCATTTTTGTTGATTAGCCCTGGGTTTTTTCCTGATCCTACAAACCTATGATCAAAGTCAATCCAGTTCTGACCCTCTCATCAGTTTATACGCACATACCTCAGGGGCTATATTGTCCAGTGTGGTTGCAGTGTTAAACATATTGCAGATGATCCATCGAGGGACGTTTGGCTGTTATCTTCAGCAGATCAAGTGATTAATGTCGAGGTCATTAATCTTTCGAAAAACAGAATTATAGTAAATCCTTGGTTAATGAGGACACACAGAGGTCAGCAGTTATCTATTGAGGGTAGTTGGGTATATTTTACTGATAAGAAATGTTTATTCTTGGATACAGAGCGGATATTACGGTGTAGGGGGAGGGTAAGTTTCTACCTAACCGGGGGTGGGGATGGAGTGTTAATTTCAAGGATAAGACTAAAGTAGCAGGCAGGTATTCAGTACCGACGACAGGTAAAAACCCAGAGACTATGGTCTACTGGTCTCGCCAAACTGGAGTGGGGTGATTCGTTCCCTTACTCACAATATATCGGACACAGGTTGTGTGTCATTAACCTGCTGGAAAAGACGTTTTCCTGGGGTTTAAATGTAGTAACATTGTTCTGTATAGAACAGCCATGTTATACTGGCAACAAAATGTTACTGTTTAGTAGTGTTACTACTTATATCTCATTTAGAGATTTTAGAACTTGCTATTTTGCTCGTTACAAGATCACTGGCTCTTCTCTGCTTATATATTGTGAGTAGGGACGATTGACTGCCATCTCTAGCAGGCAGGTATCCAGTACCAACGAAGGGTAAAAACCCAGAAACCATGGTCTACTGGTCTTGCCAAACTGAAAGGGAGTGATTCGCTCCCTTACTCATAATATATCGGACACAGGTTGTTTGTCATTAACCTGCTGGAAAAGTCATTTTCCTGGGGTTAAAATGTAACATTGTTGTGTCTAGATCAGCCACGTCATACTGGCAACAAAATGTTACCATCTACTCTTGTTACTACTTATATCTCATTTAGAGATTTTTAGGACTTGCTACTTTGCTTCTTAGTAATGTAGCATTTTTTAAAAAAATGTTTAATAGTTTCGTTAGAGGAGGGATGGTCACATCTGGGAATTTGTTTCACTGGCTATTATTTGTAAGGGAGGAAATCTTTGTTGGAAATGTTCTATACTACTCTCTCTCTCTCTCTCTCTCTCTCTCTCTCTCTCTCTCTCTCTCTCTCTCTCTCTCTCTCTCTCTCACTCTCTCTCACTCTCTCTCTCCCACTCTCTCTCTCTCTCTCTCTCTCTCTCTCTCTCTCTCTCACTTTCTCTCGTTCTTTCTCGTAAAATAACTAAAATAATTAAAAATATGATATTCAGTCTTGCCACAATATATATATATATATATGCACACACATACACACACACATATATATATATATATGATGGGCTTCTTTCAGTTTCCGTCCACCAACTTCACTCACGAGGCTTTGGTCAGCCCAAGGGTAGAGTAGAAGACACTTGCCCACGGTACCACGAAGTGGGACTGAACCTAGAACCATCTGATTAGGAAGCAAGTTTCTTACCACACAGCCATGCTGAGAGAAAGGTAGAGAGAGAGGGGAGAAGGAAGAGGGGAGGGGAGGGGAGCACCCCCCCCCCACCCCGTCCCTGTTACTGCATTTATGAACCTGGAAGAATGAAACACAAAGTTGACCTCAGCAGGATTTGAACTCAACACCAAGTTTTATGGAGACCTCCAGAGACACAGGTAAGTCTATCAGGTGAGAATATTTCGTTTGTTCCCCAAAGTGAAGCCACTGACGTTGCTGCATGGTTGTGATGTTATAAATAAATATGACGAGATCTTCAAGATTGTTTGTCCTTCTTGTTATCTGTTCTGGTTCTCCAAATGTAAGATAAAACCAGGCTGTTTATTCTCGAATCTGACTGACACCTGATACCTTTGCTAATGATGATGATCTTGGGAATGTGGGTCAGCAACGCAAGGTTGCCAGGTTGGGCTATTTCCAGTCAAGGTTGGCAGCAGGGGCTTCCTGACAAAGCAGGTTGGTAGGAAATATTACGTAAGCCTTTTGGAAGAGTGAACCCATATGAAAGTTGTGAAGCTCTGTTTTGTGTGATCACTTGACCTGCTAGAAATAGCAAACTCATCCTTCTCAGATTAAACTGTCCTGTCTTGAAAAGGTAGGAACACATTGCATGATGTAGGCTTAGGTATGCAATGACTAGGAGAAAGACATGATGGTCGTGATTGAGAAGCTTTTGGTCATAGATCTACGTGATCTGGGCCGACCTCACGCTAAATAACAACAACAACAATTATAAGTTTACGCCCATACATAGTCAATACTTTCACAAACTAAATGCTACACCCTGGGACCATGAGAACCATGGCATTTACCATAGAAGTCAATGAGGAAACAGTCACATGACTGCTTCTTTCATATCTCAGTTCACTGTCTCAAAAGAGAAAGTACGCATTGAAGAATATAGTCCTAGATATACAAGGTCTAGAATACAGATGATAATCCTTTCTAATATAGGCACAAGGTTTGAAATTTTAGGGGAGAGGGATAATCAATTACATCGACCCCTGTATATAACTGGTACTTATTTCATTGACCCTGAAAGGATGAAAGGTAAAGTCAACCTTGAATTTGAACTCAAAACATAAAGGCAAATGAAATGTCCCTAAGCGCTGGCATAGCTACGGGGGTGGTGGTAGGGGTGGTCTGCCCCAGGTGGCACTTTTGGGTTTGCTGTAGGCAGTATGTTTTTTGTCGGGTCCAGGGGTGGCAAATGGAAGGCCCGCCCCGGGCAACACACATTCTTGCTACATTAGAGCCACTAAGCATTTGGCCCAGTGTGTTAACAATTCTGCTTGTTCACTGCATCACCACCACTAAACATAGCAGTGCCCCACACTCTTTTTCTACTTGCAGTACACCACATGGTTTTGGGTTCAGTCCCACTGCGTGGCAATTTTGGCAAGTGTCTTCTACTATATAGCCTTGGGCTGACCAAAACCTTGTGAATGGATTTGGTAGATGGAAACTGAAAAGAAGCCCGTCATATATATGTGTGTATGTATGTTTCTGTGTGTGTGTTTGTCCCCCACCATCACTTGACAACTGATGTTGGTGTGTTTACATCCCCGTAACTTAGTGGTTCAGCAAAAGACACCAGTAGAATAAGTACTAGGCTCACAAAGAATAAGTCCCGGGGTCGATTTGTTCGACTAAAGGCGGTGCTCCAGCATGGCCGCAGTCCCAGTGACTGAAACAAATAAAAGAATAAAAGACTACAAGTGACCACCTGGTTCAATTCTCATAGAAAAATGCTCCGTCACCTCACATTTACACCCACCTGTCTTAGGAAAAAACCAACATGGTGACGCAAGGGACGTTTAATGTATTTGTGATGTAGGTAATGCGTCATTGATGATCAACAAGATTTGTGTTGTGCGTATGACAGTCACAACTTGTCACTAAATTGAGTGTAATTTTTCATTCTGTTTATGTAGTTGGGAATATTATACATGTGTATGCTGTTACAGCAGTTGAGTCACTGCAACGTTCTGATATATAATACCGCAGTGATTTATAATTATCGTAAATACTCATGTGAAAGTCAAATTTTTTAGACCATTTTTTTAAGGTCAAATTTATGGTGTCAACTATTACATGGATACTACTTTTGAGGGGTTGAAATTCAAGCTAGAATCTGAAGTACCGTATCAGTAGCATATAGCAAACTGATCTCTAAGCGAATAAAAACAAAATCACAATGGATTACTGTAATATTCTTGTCTATTCTAGGCACAGGGCTTGAAATTTTGGGGGAAGGGGGAGGGGGCCAGTTCATTAGATTGACCCCAATACACAACTGGTACTTGATCGATCCCGATAAATAACCCTTGAGAAGAGAGTGAGAGAGAGAGAGACAGAGGGAGATTTGTTATTAAAAACTACAATCAATCATAGAAATAAAATGTTAGGTATAAATATGGGGCATGGATGTGTGACCAGCAGCTTGTTTCCCAACCACATGGTTCTGGGTTCAGTCCCACTGGGTGCAGGAATGGATGTGTGGTTAGATGCTTGCTTCCCAGCCATATGGTTCTGAGTTTAATCCTACTGTGTGGCACCTTGGCACAGGCGTGGCTTTGTAGTAAGAAGCTTGCTTCCCAACCACATGGTTCTGGGTTCAGTCCTACTGTGTGACATCTAGACACAGGTGTGGCTGTGTGGTAAGAAGCTTGCTTCCCAACCAAATGGTTCTGGATTCAATCCCACTGCATGGCACCTAGGCGCAGGAGTGGATGTGTGGTAAGATACTTGCTTCCCAACCACATGGTTCTGGGTTCAGTCCCACTGTGTGGTAAGAAGCTTCCTTCCTAATGACATAGTTACGGGTTCAGTCTCATTTGTGGCACCTAGGCGCAGGCATGGCTGTGTGGTAAGAACATTCCTTCCCAACCATATGGTTCTGGGTTCAGTCCCACTGCATGGCACCTAGGCACAGGTGTGACTTTGTGGACGAATGTAACATATGAAATAGAATTATACATCTACAATGGACAAACGCCTTTCGGCTATACAACAAAAGGAAAATCATTATACAATTACAACAAAAATAGAACAAAACAAACAGGGTCTTTCGACTATCAGACGAGTGTAGTAAGGTAGCACAAGGAGAATGGAAATGGAAATATCTTAACTGACCAGGCAGCAGGACGGAACAGAACAGAAGGTGTTACCAGCCTCAAAGGTGGCCGGATGAAAAAGGACGACAATGCCTGAACCAGACAGCAATCATGTGGTAGGGGAGGAAGGAGTTGAAGATGGCAAAGGGACTAAGGAATAGGAGGGCAAAGAAATCAGAGGGACTAAAAAATGAGAAGTGAGAGAGAGAGAGAGAGAAAGAGAGAGAGAGAAAAAGAGAGAGAGAAAAAGAGAGAGAGAGAGAAAGAGAGAGAGAGAGAAAAAGGTACAATGGAGGTAATTGAGGAAAGCTACAAGGGATATATATATATATATATATATATATTTAGGAAATCAATATTTAGTATTTCAAAAGATATATATCCAACATAACATGGTAGCATAATAAATTTAAAAGTTTAAAACATAAAAATAAAAATACGGAATATAAAGATCGATACATATAAAAATCTAAAAATAGATAAATATATGTTTAAATATATATGCGTATAAAAATTTATGTGTAAATAAGCATGAATATTATAAATTCTAAAATATAAAATATAAAGAAACCTAAAGTTATGTCATGCTGATGATTTCAAATAACAATGAAATGGTGCCATGCGTGAATACCTATGACTAGAAATTTTAAGATTTTCATAATATGTAAGGTGGAAAAAAAAAAACAGCCCAATTATTCTTTAATTTCTGCTTCAAACTGCTGATCCTGCTAAATACTGATTTTAAATTTTGGTACAAGGCCTGCAAATTTGAGGGGAGGAGGTAAGTTGATTACATTGAACCCTGTGCCTGGTTGGTACTTATTTTTATTGACCCAGTAAGAGTGAAAGGCAAAATCAGCCCCATTGGAATTTGAACCCAGAACGCCGAGTTGAGAGAAATGGCAGCTAAGCATTTTGTATGGTGCAGTAACAGTTCTGTCGGTGCACCACCTTACTCACACTAAATGTCAGAGATGATTATCTCCCTTACACTTACTGTCCACCAGGGTACAGTCATCCCTTGAATATCACAGGTGTTATGTTCCAAAGCCTGCAGAATTTATTAAAATCTTTAAAAAATCTAAATACCTATTGGCCACAGAAACCCGAATACATTGAAGAGTCTGTGATATAAATTAACCAGAATGCTCTCAATGTACTGAGTATGTGATAGGTGAATCACAATGTGTTGAGTGTGTGATAGGTGAATCACAATGTACTGAGTGTACGGTAGGTGAATCACAATGTGTTGAGTGTGTGGTAGGTGAATCACAATGTATTGAGTGTGTGGTAGGTGAATCACAATGTGTTGAGTGTGTGATAGGTGAATCACAATGTGTTGAGTGTGTGATAGGTGAATCGCAATGTGTTGAGTGTGTGATAGGTGAATCGCAATGTGTTGAGTGTGTGATAGGTGAATCGCAATGTACTGAGTGTGCGGTAGGTGAATCAAAATGTGTTGAGCGTATGATAGGTGAATCGCAATGTGTTGAGTGTGTGATAGGTGAATCACAATGTACTGAGTGTACAGTAGGTGAATCACAATGTACTGAGTGTACAGTAGGTGAATCAAAATGTGTTGAGTGTATGATAGGTGAATCACTATGTGTTGAGTGTGTGATAGGTGAATCGCAATGTACTGAGTGTGTGATAGGTGAATCACAATGTACTGAGTGTGCGGTAGGTGAATCAAAATGTGTTGAGCGTATGATAGGTGAATCGCAATGTGTTGAGTGTGTGATAGGTGAATCACAATGTACTGAGTGTACAGTAGGTAAATCAAAATGTGTTGAGTGTATGATAGGTGAATCACAATGTGTTGAGTGCATGATAGGTGAATCACAATGTGTTGAGTGTGTGATCGGTGAATCGCAATGTACTGAGTGTGTGATAGGTGAATCGCAATGTACTGAGTGTGTGATAGGTGAATCACAATGTACTGAGTGTACAGTAGGTGAATCAAAATGTGTTAAGTGTATGATAGGTGAATCACAATGTGTTGAGTGTGTGATAGGTGAATCACAATGTACTGAGTGTGCGGTAGGTGAATCAAAATGTGTTGAGTGTATGATAGGTGAATCGCAATGTGTTGAGTGTGTGATAGGTGAATCGCAATGTGTTGAGTGTGTGATAGGTGAATCGCAATGTGTTGAGTGTGTGATAGGTGAATCACAATGTACTGAGTGTACAGTAGGTGAATCAAAATGTGTTGAGTGTGTGATAGGTGAATCGCAATGTACTGACTGCACGATAGGTGAACTCTGATATGGAGAGGGATTACTGTATACTTTGTTTAACATAATCAATTCTGTAGTGAAAAAAAAAAGGCAACAGAAATGTTAAAAGAAATTTTCTTAAGAAAT
>NC_142953.1:22128238-22160738 GCF_046866305.1 Octopus bimaculoides | reverse complement strand
GCATTGATCATGTTTGGATGGTACTTTTTACATGTCACTGACACGGGGGCCAGTCAGGTGGCACTGGTATTGACCATGTTCGAATAGTGCTTGATGTATGTGTGTGTGTGTATATATATATATGTGTGTGTGTGTGTGTGTGTCCCAGTACACTGCTTGATAACCAGTGTTGGTTTGTTTACATCCCTGTAACTTAGTTTGGCAAGAGTTTTGATAGAATAAGTACCCGGTTTTAAAAAAAATAAGTACTGGGGTTGATTTGTTTGACTAAAATTCTTCCATAGCTGTGCCCCAGCATGGCCACAGTCTAATGACTGAAACAAGTGAATGATAAAAGATATAATCCTTTAATCCTCTAAACTGTATAAGCTTATTCCCCACCCCCACCCCAACTCACCCTGTCTAGCCCCCTCTACCACTTATAGTCATCTTCTTTCAACTTGAGGGTACATTGTGATACCCTGATACCTCTTTACCACCATCCTTTATCCTTTTCCAGTAGGGGTAGCCATGTGTCTCCTCCACAACTAAACCCCTATTTCTGTCCCTTTCTCATACTCTAACCTATCATCACCTGACACAAAGCCATCTCCTTCAATACTACTACTACTACTACTGCTGCTACTTCTTCTACTGCTGCTGCTGCTGCCACTACTACTACTACTACTACTACTACTACTACTACTGCCGCTGCTGCTGCATATATATATGAAGGAAAAAAAATGGAGATTGGGAAGTTAATAATTTATTAACAGCAAATTAATCATGTTCTTGCCAGTACCACCTGACTGGCCTTCGTGCGGGTGACACGTAAAAGCACCCACTACACTCTCTGAGTGGTTGGCGTTAGGAAGGGCATCCAGCTGTAGAAACTCTGCCAAATCAGATTGGAGCCTAGTGTTTTCACCAGTCCTCAGTCAAATTGTCCAACCCATGCTAGCATGGAAGGCGGACGTTTAACGATGATGATGATGATGATGACTTACAGCTGTTTCAATTAATACTCGGTAAATATTAAATTTATATTTATATGACCTGAACATAATATCTTCAAAGGGGGAAAAAATATACCCTTGGATGTTTTATATGTGTTTATGGATTCGTTATAGCAGACTGAATGTATTAACTTCCTAATCTCCATTTTCTTTTTCTTTGTTTATATGAATATAAACTATACGTTTATATATACCTATTATTTTAAGAAAATTAATTCCCCCAAAATACTAGGTATTGAACCAGTTTTTCCTTGGATGAAACCATCCCTTCATGAGGTTAACACAACCTCTAATTAAATATTTATATAAGTATTGAGTCACATTGTTCTTATGATTATATTTGAATCTGTTTCAGGTGACCCATGTATTTTATCCTGCCAGGTGGAGCTGAATGAAGCTGTCAGACTTCACGAACTCAACAAGGACTCAGAACTTACCATACATGGTAAGCACTTTTTGTTCTGTCGTGTCTGGGGAGAGTCATTCTCATTTAGTGCTTTATTGCTTAACACACTCACTGGTTTGATTTCCACTCCTATACTTTTTTTTCCTTTTCTAAAATTTTGGTTGCGTCTTGCAACCTTTTCAATAGTCGTTGACTCTGTCTGTTATCAGCTCTGATAGCAGAGTCAATGACTATTGAAGAGGTGGCAAGACAAAATGAAAAAAAGCTTTAGAAAAAATAAATAAGTAAATGAGTGGAAATCGAACCCGTGAATGTGTTAAATAATAAGACACTAAAAGAGAATGACCCTCCTTAGACACAATAAAATATCCTTAACACATGAACTCACATAAAGAACTTTGCAAGCCAAATACAAAAATGAAACTTTTTGTTCTATCCACCTATTTAAGTTCGATGAGGGAAAGAAAATGGAAGGGGTCATGCAGAAGGGTTGGGCCCAACTGATCCCTTGTATAATTAAAGCATATCATTTTATCTTATTAACTCTTAAAATTCTGTTGAAAATTTTCCAAATCAAAAGCCCAGCCTTTTCTAGCAGAAAACAAATAAATGATAGAGGAAAGGATTAAATTTTTGTCTTTTACATTAGACACTTCCTCACTTCCTTCAAAATGAATGAAACCTGGTTGGAATGACTCTTGTGATACCATGCATTTCAGTACTGTTTGACAGTGCTGTCAAAAGCCCAGTACTCTAATGATTTTGTAACCAAACAGAAATGATCGATAGAGGAAGGAATTAGTTTTCTACCTTATGTTTAGAGAGTTCCTCACTATTTGAAAAATTAATGTAACCAATGTTAGTATGATTTTGTGATATTATGCATTTCAGAACTGGTTGACTGATTCAATCTTGTGCAGTACTGTGTCTTACAGGAAGTTAAGGATCTAGTCTTTTACAACATACTGTGTAGTTATCTGTTATGTCCTGCTGCTACATATCAGTGGCTGTGTGAGCTATGAATCCTCGTTGCCACTGTTATGTCCCGCATTATGACGACGTATTTTGTCGTCTGTGCAGGACTGGCCCAAACAGCATACCTTACTGATTGACATTACTTACAGTGTCAGTCCACTGTTTATTAGAAGTGGACCAGCCTACTTCCCACCTGGGGGTGTCTGCCACAACATTATCGATAACAACACAACCTTGACAGCTCACATCAAACATTTACTGTCTCCATAAAGGGATTCCTCGTCAGAACATTTTTCGAAGTGGATAACCTTGTAATTTTTAATAACCTAAATTCACAGTCACTACATTTATTAACTCTTAATATCCTGTTGAATATTTTCCAAGTCAGAAACCCAGTCCTGTTGTGATTCTATTACAAAACAGAAATGAATGATAGATGAATAGAACAGGGTTACCTCCCTTACAGGAGGGAGTTCATCACTTTTTTAAATGAATGTGCACAAGGTTAATAGAATTTTTGTTATTTCCTGTGTTTCAGGATTGACCAGCTGCTGCAATACTGTGCAGGAAGATAAAGAGTTAATTAATTATCATTGTCATTTTTTTAATCAATTCCACTTGTATCATGGGAGTGGAATGGTAGAACCGATAGAACATCATTCAAAATATCTTGGTGCATTCTGATTGCTTTGTACTTTGAATTCAAATCTTATCGAGATAAACTTAGTTCGTTCATCCTGTTGATAAAAAATAGAAATTTAATTGGTTGTACTCTCTTTCCAAAAATGTGAGGCATTATACTAATGTCAAAACAATCGTTATTTCCTTTTATGGACAGACCACAGTGGTTTAATGGAATGACAATTGTCTCTGGATCAAACACACACACACACACACATAGATGTTATGTATATTTATGCATATTATATATTATAATGTGTATATTATATAATCATATATGTATATAGGTGCAGACGTGGGTATAGTAGAAGACACTTGCCCAAGGTGCCATGCAGTAGGACTGAACCCAGAACCATGTGGTTGGGAAGCAAATGTCCATCCATCCATCCATCCATCCATCCATCAAGCTTTATAATTTTTATGCATAAAGGTGGTGCTCCAGTATGGCCACAGTCAAATGACTGAAACAAGTAACAGAATATACAACCTTGTATCCATTAGTAACTTCTTGTGGTAACAACATCTGGATTTCTCTGGCTCTCAAGCTGCTTGCTTTATTTTCCAATTTAGTTGAAGTGAAACCCAACAGTTTTCTACTAAACGATACATTTAGCATTAAAATACATTAGACATGTAGAATTATCTGTCTTCTGGTCAGATAATTATACAACGATTTGAACAGAGGAACTGTTTCACACCTCATTTCATTTATTAACAATTGGGTTTATCTTTGAACAAATTAGTTTACATTAATGACTCTCATTGGCTTTGTTGTTGTTGTTGCTGATATTGTTACTGTGGTTATTTTGTCCCAGTACTAAGTTCAAATCCTGCTTTGCTCAACTTTATCTTCCATAACCCCCCTCAACCCCCACTCCACCTTTCTGGGGTGAGTAAAACCAAAAAATATATACCAGTCATACACTGAGGTTCATCCTTTCAGCTGTACTCCCCCCCACCCAACTCCTTATGAATGATTGACCTTCAACTGTGTCAGGTTGTTATCAATGTGATGGTCATGGTTGGGACTATGAAACCTCAATAAATGCTTTATAAATGTATATCTTATTTGATTTGATACCTTATGATTTTGTGTTCAAACCCAGCTGGAGTGGACTTGGTCCACTGTTCCTTTTGCTTTCTTAATCTAGATACTTGTAATATTTTGGAGGAGAGAATATGGGTTGCTGAGCCAGTGAGGGGCTCAAAGCAACCAACAGAAAGGGTTTGTGCGTTTTGTCCCTTGTGACCTGATGTCATGTGCCTGGGGTTCATATACACTATACTTACTGACCCAGTCTTCCTAATCGTAAGGCGTTCTATCATCACCATCAGTTAATGTCCAGCTGGGTTGGACAGGATTCGATGAGCCCAAGGACTGTATAATGCTCCAGCGTCTGTTTTGGCATGCTTTCTATGGCTGGATACCCTTCCTGACACCAATCACCCTATAGAGTGTACAGGGTATTTTGTTTGTACCATCAGCAGTAATGGGGCCACCTTGCAGTTTGCAACAATCTTTCATTATTTATTCACTTTTAACTAATTTTAGTTCGTTATTCTTATTACTAGTGTTTCTTCATCCCTCAGTGACTTTTTCACTGAAAGACCAGTTATTAATTTGGTTTAAAAGCCTGATAAACAACAGCCTGGGCACTTACCAAAACACTGGAATCTAAGCAAGATGGAGCTTACACCCAAATGTTAAGAGCAGTCTTAAACATATCTTGGAGAATCATCTGACCAAGAAACAGCTGAATGGAGATCTGCTGCTTGCTTCCAATATTATAAGGGAAAGACACACTTTGAAGGACATTGCTGGAGAGCTATAGAAGCGGTAGCAAGTGACCTACTGCTATGGACATGAAAGCATGGCTGTACTCAAGCTGGTCATCCAAACACAACCTATGTAGATCGACTCCTATCAGAGACACTGGATGCCTCCCTGAAGACCTCTCTCAACTAATGCGGGACTGAGGGGGCTGGCACATGTGGGTTGAAATGTCCGAGCAAACTTGACCAGATGTTGAATGTACAGTACTTGATATGCAGACTTTCTAGTCCCGTTTCTGATTAGACACACATCATTATCATCACCATCGTTTGTCGTCTATTTTCCATGCTGACATGGGTTGGACGAATCCACAGGAACTGCTAAGTTTGAAGACTGCACCTTTTATCTACAGGGTGATTCAAAAGTCGCCATGCATAAGTACAATTTATTTTTTTTTATAAGAAACATCATCATCGTCGTTTAATGTCCACTTTCCATGCTGGCATGGGTTGGACGGTTTGACTGAGGACTGGTGAGCCAGAAGGCTGCACAAGGCTCAATCTGATCTGGCAAACTCTTTCTTATAAAAAAATGAATGTTTCCTATGTATGGTGGCTTTTGAATCACCCTGTATAATAATAATAATAATAATAATAATGATAATGATAATGATAATAATAATAATGATAATAATAATAATAATAATAATAATAATGATAATGATAATGATAATAATGATAATGATAATAATGATAATGATAATAATAATAATGATAATAATAATGATAATAATAATAATAATAATGATAATAATAATAATAATGATAATGATAATAATAATAATGATAATGATAATGATAATAATAATAATAATAATAATAATGATAATGATAAAGCAAGAGAAACTAATACAAATAGCCACAAAACTCGAGCAAAACAAAAAAACTGTTTTCAGTATTTAAGGAAGCTGACAAATACAAACAAGAAATCAATCTACCTAACAAATACGAAGAAGAAGAAGAAGAAACAACAAAAGCTATAAAACAAATGAAATCCAAACTAAAACTAGAACAGCAACGGACCATGATAAAACGATGGCAAGAAAAGCCCCTACATGGTAAATACTGGGCTAAACTAAATGCGAAAGAAATAGACAGAGAAAAATCCCAGCAATGGCTGAGAAGCTCAGGACTCAAAGCAGAGACTGAAGGATTTTTAATTGCTGCACAAGACCAAAGCCTCCCCACCAGAAATTACCAAA
The DNA here is from genome assembly GCF_046866305.1 of Octopus bimaculoides. Lineage (NCBI taxonomy): Eukaryota > Metazoa > Mollusca > Cephalopoda > Octopoda > Octopodidae > Octopus > Octopus bimaculoides. The sequence continues at coordinate 22,154,646 of NC_142953.1, read as the reverse complement.
AACACATAATGAAAAGAAATATAACAAGTAACTGTAGAATATGTGGAGATCGACAAGAAACAATAAATCATATTATCTCTGGCTGCCCAGTCCTGGCTAAGAAGGAATATATTCACAGACACGACAGAGCTGGGACCTATATACACTGGAAGCTATGCCAACATTATGGAATAGCAACAGAAAAAAGATGGTATAAACACACGCCAGAAAAGGTCACAGAAAACGAGAAAGCAACCATACTCTGGGATATGCCAATACACACAGATAGAGAAATTAAGGCAAATAGACCAGATATAGTTGTCAAAGATCATGAAGAAAAAAAATGCTTTCTAATTGATGTATCAATACCAGCAGATGACAACGTTTCTCTAAAAGAAATGGAAAAACTTTCAAAATACAAAGACCTGGAAATAGAGATAACTCGAATGTGGAATCTAAAAACAGAAACAATTCCTATCATAGTAGGTGCCTTAGGTATAATAAAAAAATATTCAGACAAATACATAACAAAAACACCAGGACTTACAAATATATATAACATACAGAAAATTGCACGACTGGGTACTGCACACATTCTACGCAAAACACTTTCAATACAGTAAACATAAGAGCACCACAGCAAACCACAGCACGTTATAAAAATAAAACTACTGAATAATGATAATAATAATAATAATAATAATGATAATAATAATAATGATAATAATAATGATAATAATAATAATAATAATAATGATAATAATAATGATAATGATAATAATAATGATAATAATAATAATAATAATAATGATAATAATAATGATGATAATAATAATGATAATAATAATAATAATAATAATGATAATAATAATGATAATGATAATGATAATGATAATAATAATGAAGAAAGTGAAATTGAAGCTGTAGAATCAGTGGTTTTTCATTGGCTTTCAGTTCCGAAGAAGTTTCTCTGCTAGATTCTCAACTCTCACCAAGATAGAAGGACAATAATCTGTTTAATTCATGAGAAACCACAGATAAACCCTCACCCAGTGGACCATACAGTTTTTGCCCCCTCTCCTCGCCCCTCTCTCTCATATTTGGGTTCACTCAAAAGTTTCCCCCACCCTCTCTCTGCAACATAAATTGTCTTCCCACCTTGTCCAAAGAAATCGAGTTCAATGTTGCTGGTGTGGTTCCTGCAGTAGTTTACTTGTCAGTGTTATTGATTAAGAGCAATATCAACCTCAGTCAGTATATATCAGGTGTCTCCCAACTTAACTGTATATCTATCCTCTAGCAATACTCGATCGTCACCAGATGTTGGAAAGGAACTAGGCATGCATAGCTGAGTCCATTTGAAGCTATTGATCCATTCACCTATGTCCTTCCTGTTTATCTAGCCATCCATATCCACCTATATCTCTATCCATGTATGCCTGTTTGTCTATCTACCCTCCATGTCTACCTGTTTGTCTGTCCACCTGTCTGTCTACCTGCTGATCTAACTACTTATATATATCTGCCTATCTTTCTGTCTAATTCTTGCCTATCCATCTATTTCAATTCACCTGTCTCTCTGTTCACCTGTGTGTGTGTGTCTTGCTATATGTCTATATCTTGCTGTCTTTCTAGCTAACACCTATATCTATCTATTCACCTGTATTTATCTACCTGTCTGTGTATCTGTCTAGCTGTCTTTCTAGCTAATACTTATACCTATCTATTCACCTGTATTTATCTACCTGTCTGTGTATCTGTCTAGCTGTTTTTCTAGCTAATATTTATATCTATCTATTCACCTGTATTTATCTACCTGTCTGTTTATCTGTCTAGCTGTCTTTCTAGCTAATACCCATCTGTTTATCCACTTATGTCTCTCGACCTATCTGCCTATCCACCTGTATCTCTCTGTTTATTTAGCTCATATCCACCTGTCTCTCTACTTACCTGTATATCATTTTATTCCTTTTTGTGTCTTTTCAGTGTTTCCTAATGTGCCAGACCGACCAGGAATGCCCTGTGATGGAGAAGACCGTAAGTCAATTGATAAAATAAAACCATCTAAATCAGGGTCCGCAACCATTTTTTTTACCTATGAACCCTATTTTGATTCCTATTTTACTCTGCCAGATCCTCATAGCCATCTGATGTCTAAAAATATTCAATTCTATTTTTATCATTAACCCTTTTGTTACTACATTTATTTTGAGATGCTCTGTGTTTCTTTCAATTAATTTTAAATATAACAAAGAATTTAGTAAAATAACTTAGTTATCATTAAGCTAGTGTTAGGAACATAAATTGTGACCAAGGTTTGGTGGAAGATTTTAATTCAAAACTTTTGAAAACAAGACATTTGTACTACAGAGCCAAAATGCAGTTTTAGCCAGGCTGGTATCGAAAGGGTTAAGAATTGTTTCTCTATTATTTTAGCCCTTTTGTTACCATATTTATTTTGAAATATTCTGGTGTTTCTTTCAATTAATTTTAAAACAAAGAATTTAGTAAAATAACTTAGTTATCATTAAGACAGTGTTAGGAACATAAATTGTGACTAAGGTCTGGTGGAAGATTTTAATTCAAAACTTTAGAAAAGAAGACATTTGTACTCAGAGCCAGAGCTGGTTTCAGCCAGGTTGGTAACGAAAGGGTTAAATATTATCAGAAATTGTATAAAGAAAATTAAAATATTTTATGCATTGTAGAAGTATCACCAATTTATTGCAGATAAATTTTAACAACAAAACCTTACATGAGCCCTTAACGGTGACATGGGCCCTGGTTGAGAACCACTGAACTCGTCAAGTACAATTGAAAAACCTTCATGTTATTGAAATTGCTTAGTGCTGAAGGCTTCTTAAGAGATCTCTCTTGTTATATGGCCCCTACCCTATTCTCAGAAACCCTTAACAAATCTTTTACTATTGGACCCACTTATGTGCACACATGTGTTTCTCTCTTTGGATGTTGACCTTCTGAAATTACAAGCTGTGGTCAGTGTTCTCTGTTAGTTTCCTATCAACAAGTCTTCATGTAGCTCTGTGCATTCAAAGACCTGTGGAATGAAGGAATGGAAATTATATTATTTGAAAAACACAGCAAGGGTTAGTGACAGGAAGGTCATCCAGTTGTGAAATACCACTTCAACAGTATATATTCACCTAACCCATGCCAGCATGGATTAAAAAAAAATGGAAGTAAAACCCAAAGAACGAATGAATAAATATAATAATTGATAGATTAGAAATCCTGGGCTGTGATGGGAAAATTATATTTTTTGTTCCGCATGAAATAGATATTATTTAATTAATGATGATTCATCAATAGCACATATATGCAAATGAATTTGTAGGGAGCCCTTCTCCCTCTCATCATCATCATCATCATTTAACCCTTTAACATTCAGATTCCTCTGTCACATATAATGCTTATTTGTTGACATTGTTTTGTATTAATCCTGGATTATCTCATAGCTGTGAGATTTCAGTGATACGACTGTTCAGTTTTAGTATTGACATTGTAGGCTAGGTGTGAGAGGCCTGTTCTGGCTGGTTTGAACATAAGACCTGTTTTTAGAATGACAGCGTAGGGTACGTGTGAGAGGCCAGATCTGCTCTGTTTGAACACAAAACACATTTTTAGAATGACATTGTAGGGTACGTGTGAGAGGCCTAAAACAGGTTAAATATTTGTGCCTGATATAGCTGGTTTGAATGCGGACGGGTTAAAGTCCATCTTCCATGCTGGCATGGGTCGGACGGTTTGACAAGATTCAACAAAGCTTGAGGACTGTACTAAACTCCAGTGTCTGCTTTGGCATGGCTTCTATGACTAGACGCAATGAACTGGATGCTTTGTATGTGGCACCAACACTAGTGAGGTCACCAAGTAATCTGCAGGACAAGACTCATCAACTGAGAAGTGGTGGTGGGAGTAGTAGTATTAAGAGAGATAGCTTTACACCAGTTGATGATGGGAGGCTGAAGTCTGACAGAGGGACAAGAACGGACAGGTGTCTTGCAGTAGAGCGGATACATGGCTACCCCAGGGGTGTCAGGGTGTACACTCGTGGTACAAGAAGGTGAGTTAATTAATATTTTCAGTTTGTTAATTGCAAATTTACCTTTGTTTCTTCTTTCTCTGTGTTCAGGTAACATTTATCGGAGAGGTGCTAGGCGCTGGAGAAAACTGTACAGAATCAATGGTCATTTATTCCAAGCAAAACGGTTCTCAAAGGTAACGGCAGATTCCTATGCATTTCTATGTTGTGTCTTGACTTGCTTAATATAACAGCCAAATCTCCCAATATCTCCTTTTCTCTTTCTTTCTCTCTCACACATACAATATAAATTACATGCTATAACTTTGTTTGTCTGTCTTTGTGTCTGTGTATGTCTCCCCATCATCACTTGACAACTGATGCTGGTGTGTTTACATCCTTGTAACTTAGTGGTTCAGCAAAAGAGACTGATAGAATAAGTACTCGGCTTACACACATGTCTAGAAATAGACATGTGCATAGAAATATACACAGACGTATATATATGTGTGTGTGTGCGTGTGTGAACACACTGTAAAATACACAGGTGCACATCTTTACACACCTACACAAGTGTGTTGTGGCCACAACATAGCTGAATGGTTAGGGAGTTTGCTTTGCAGCCACGAAGAATCCATTACTCATCTTGGCTTGTCTTGTTGTCATTTAATATAGTTTCTGGTTTTGAATGGCAGCTTGAATATGACTCTGGGCTCACAACAGTTGTTCAATTTACAGAGAAAATGGTAAAAAAAATAATGTGCAGACATGGCTGTATGACAAGAATGTTGCTTACCAACCACATGGTTCTGGGTTCAGTCCCACTGTGTGGCACCTTGGGCAAGTGTCTTCTACTATAGCCTTGGGCTGACCAAAGCATTGTGAGTGAATTTGGTAGATGGAAATTGAAAGAAGCCGTCATTTATATATGTGTGTGTGTGTATATATATGTATATGTGTATATGTATGTATATATATATATATATATATATATATATATATATATATATATATACATATATATATATATATGTGTGTGTATATATATATATATATATATGTGTGTGTGTGTATATATATATGTGTATATATATATATATGTGTGTGTATATATATATGTATATATATATATGTATATGCATATATTTATATATATATATATGTGTGTGTGTGTGTGTGTGTGTGTGTCTGTTTTTGTGTCTGTATTTGTCTCCCTACCATCACTTGACAACTTGTGATACTTTGTTTACATCCCTGTAACTTAGCAGTTTGGCAAAAGAGACAAAGCAAGCGACTGATAGAATAAGTACGAGGCTTACAAAGAATAAGTCCTGGGGTTGCCTTCTTTGACTAAAACCCTTTTAGGTGGTGCTCCAGCATGGACTCGGTCACATGACTGAAATGATTAAAAGCATAAACAAAACGACCAAAACCTCCTACGTGAGCGGCATCGGCCCATGGATGTGGATTCCTCTGCTACAAGAGATTCCATCACATTGCTTCACTTGCTCAGTGATAACTTAGGAATTTCACTGTTTGTATATATATGTGTGTGAGAGAGGGGGGGAGGGAGAGAAAGGGAGACCGACAGACAGACAGACAGTGTATACACAGCTGTATGTGAATACATGTGGCTCCGAATGTTGGTACCAGCTGTCTTATCTCCTCAGTTTAAGAACAAGTACTTCAGTGTATGGACTTGCGTAAGGGCCCACAGGCCTCCCTACACCCCCGCACACATGCATGCACTGACCAGTTTTTGTAGCTCCGGTCCACTCGGCTGGCAAAAATGAGTTGTACCTGTAATTCAAAGGGTCCAAACTTGTCACATTCTCTGTTTCACTGAATCTCTCTGAGAACTACATTAAGGGTACATGTGTCTGTGGAGCACTCAGCCACTTGCCATATTAATTTCACAAACAGGCTGTTCCATTAATTGCATCAACTGGAATCCTCATCATTGTAACTGATGGAGTGCCAGCTGTATATGGTGAAAGTATGTGGCGTAGGGGTTAAGGTATTTGGCTCACAACCATAAAGTCCTGAGTTCAATTCCTGGCTGCATAGTGTGTCCTTGAGCAAGACACTTTATTTCACATTGTTCCAGTCCCCTCAGCTGGCAGAAATGAGTTGTACCTGTAATTCAATGAGGCCAGCTTTGTCACATTTTGTGTCATGCTGAATTTCCCTGAGAACTATGTTAAGGGTATGTGTGTCTGTGGAGTATTCAGCCATTTGCATGTTAATTTCACAAGCAGGCTGTTCCATTGATCGGATCAACTGGAACCCTTGTTGTTGTATATGTATGGAAATTCCATGCTGGGAATAGCATTAAGAGAGCACATTCCAAATGAGACGATTCGAGAATGGAGCAGAGTGAAAGATGTGATCGTAGAATACCATAAGCCCAAGTTACACCGGGCCAGATGTGTTAGAAGATTCTCAGACAACAGATGGATCTCTGCAGTTGTTGAGTGGTATCCAAGAGATCCGAAAGGGCCACTTGGAAGGCCTCCATGATGGTGGGAAGATGATTTAGCTAAGTGATTTTGGTTAAGACGGAATGGAATGGTGCAATTAAGACAGAATTCAAAGTGCATTGTGACCAATGGTGAACAGTAGCATCTGATGGTCTGGTCAATACTGTGATATATATATATATATATTTGTTTTGCAAATTGGCTAAACTGGCAATATGACCATCCCCAAGTACAACAACATATATATATATATATATATATATATATATATATGTCATGATCATCATATATATATATATATATATATATAATAATATTAGGGACAAAATCCAAAATTACAGGTAAAAACTCAATTAAAATCAATTTATAAAAAATAAAAATTAAATTGAGCTTTATAGATAAAATATATATAAAATATATAGTTTTAGGGAAACTCATCGATGAGTTCTTGAAACTTGGTTATTTTCCCTAAAACTATATATATATATATATATATATATATATATATATAATACACTCACATGGTGAGTGTGTTAGATAGGGCATTAACACTAATATGACTCACCCCAGACACAACATTTCCTACCCCCATATGACACCATTCTTGGCATTTAACCAAATGTTTAGAACTTCTGATTGACTGGGTAAATGGACAGAAACATATATGTAGGTTCCTTTATTTTATTTTTTTGCAAGCTTTACAACTTGTAATCGATTTATTTGTACTGTTATATTATCCATTATTTCTCCATTTTCTCCATTTTTTCCCTTCAATATTGATAATATATAATTTCAGTAATCCCTAACATACACCAGTGACTTTCGCATTATATGATAGGGATTAAACCAGTGGAATACCTTGGATTTTATAATCCCTAATGAGGATATAACTTCCTCAAATTAATTGGAAATACACACACACACAAGGTGGCGAGCTGGCAGAAACGTTAGCATGCCGGGCGAAATGCTCAGCGGTATTTCATCTGTCTTTACATTCTGAGTTCAAATTCTGCTGAGGTTAACTTTGTCTTTCATCCTTTCGGGGGTCGATAAAATAAATGCCAGTTGCATACTGGGGTCGATCTAATTGACTGCCCCGCCAAAAAAAATTTGGGGCCTTGTGCCAAGAGTAGGAAAGTTAAAAAAATCTATACATACACATACATATGCATCGATATTCACATTTCCTTATACATAAATACATGAGTACGGTGCTCTGTTACCTGAAAGAAAATGCATGGACAGGTGTGCAGACGGTCAGACAGTGGCAGCTCCTCCCCACCTTTATGTTTTGAGTTCAAATCCTTCCTAGGTCATCTTTATCATTCGTCTTTCCTGGGTCGAATAAAACGAAGTACCATTTACATTTAGGATGTGTTATAAGACTATTAAAACTGATCTCCAAGACTCAAATGGAAGGGTGGGTAAAAAAAAAAAAAAACTTTGATCTTGTCCAGATTTGATCTTTGGACCTACAGAGATCCATCACCACAACTCATAACACCATTGCTACTGCCACCACCACTACCGTGTCCACAACCACTGACTCTTGTAACATCAACACCACTACACATAACGTTGCCCTGACCATTACAACAATCACCACTACCACCTAGACTGCTACCACCACTGCAGATACTATCACCATTGGTATTTCTACTACTACCACCACCACCACCACCACCACCACGACCATCAACATGGTCAGCAGTACCTTTACAATCTCAACTACAATTTATATTACCCCCCCCCCCCCCCCAGTCACTACTACAGCTAATATCAGTGTCACTACCACCGCCAAGGCCCGTCACCACCGCCCCCACCAGCAGCACCACCACCCCCACCAGCAGAACCACCGCCACCAGCAGCAGCAGCACCACCACCACCACCACCAGCAGCACCACCACCAGCAGCAGCAGCACCACCACCACCACCACCAGCAGCACCACCACCAGCAGCAGCAGCACCACCACCACCACCACCAGCAGCAGCAGCACCACCACCACCAGCAGCAGCACCACCACCACCACCACCACTCCTACCATGACAAACCGGTCTGTAAAGCAACTGTGAAGGCTGACCCAACCTGTTAGTTTACTATTGTTCGAAGAGGGAAGAGAAAATGGAGCAGAAACTGGTGATGTGGAAAGGAAGAAGTCAAACAATAATTTCTTCTCAAGACAAATCCAGCACTTCAGATCACACACACACACACACACACACACACACACACACACACACACACACACACACACACACACACACACACACACAGAGGCATATATTTATAGACATACACACACACATACATACATACACACGCGCGCTCTCATAAACACATACTGTTTAATGTACATCTGTTACATGTTTTCCACAGTATATTTCACAAGTCTTTTAAGATGTCTTGTATATTTTCCTGTTTTTATTTTGTGAATTCATCTCCATTTCAAATTAAATAAACAACGTTAGTGCACACGTACACACTAATACACACACACACCTACCTACCTAATTATGTACATATATAGGCCGCTCCCTCCTTCCTTCACACTGGCTATGCATATAATCTATGTATAGCTTACTCTGTGGGACACTCCTGTCGCCAGCTGATGATCAGATATCACACGGAATTTCACCGACTCCCAGTGTTGTTGTTATTACTCTTATCCAGTGCCAAAGCATCATAAAGTTACCTGGAGAGATTTGGGGGTGTCGTTGTTTAAGGTGCTGTGATCCTATTAAGAAGAAGTGGTATTGTTATCACCTTCAACAAGCTATTCGGATTAATTATGAACAGAATTTGAAAGAGGAAGAAAAAGTTTTGAAAAAAGAAAAAAAATGAAAATGGGAAAAGCTAACTGGTTGGATTGTGATCATGAAGAGGAAATTTCTTTTGTTAATTACTAATTTTAATAATGTTGTTAATTAGCCAAAAAACAAACAAACACCATTCATGTATCTTGTAGACGTACCTACATATAAACATGCGATTCATTCATATAAACATTCATATTTATGTGCAGATATATACATGTGCTTAGAGACTCTTACATGTGGAGGGTGTGTGTGTGAACTACATATACGAACATTTATTCATATTTAGAGACATTTACACACACAAACACACACACATACACACACACACACACACACATATATGTGTGTGTATGTGTGTATATATGTGTGTATGTATAGAATTGCAATGTCCTTCATTATTCTTTAAATAATTGTGTTCTTTGTTATTTTTTAATTAAAGAAAACATGATTTATTATTATTATTATTATCATTATTATTATTATTGTAGTTTTTATTGTGTTTGAGTTGAGTTTTAGTTGAATTTAATTTAGACATTTCAAAACGGTAATTGATGGCTTTCAAGCTGCTCAAGTTGGTTCCGGTTCTGCCTAAAGCCATTGTGTCGTTGGTACGGCTTGTCATGAAGACAGTGCACCACATCAGGGCCCAGTTTAAAACCTTTCATTTCTTGACACAGAGAGCTGTCTGCTATTTTTGCTCCGACCGCATCTGGGGTCTCGGCCGTCAAGGATACAAATGCATCAACTGCAAGCTGTTAGTGCACAAGCGTTGCCACAAACTGGTGAAGCAAGTATGTGGAGAGATGCAGGTGGTGAGTTATTCAGACATTTTACTTCCTTTTCCTTGTTCTTGTTGTTGTTTAATGTTGTTGTTGTGAAGGTTCATGGCCTGCTGGTTATGGTGTTGCACTCACGACAGTGGCTTCAATTCCCAGACTGGGTAGTGCGTTGTGTTTTTGAGCAAAAACTCACCTCTTGTTGCTCTGTAATCATTTTGACACCCGACATATGACATACTCGTGCACCTGTACAGATAATGTCAAATGTCAATTTAATGGAAGTTTTGACAACACAAACACTTGATCACTATAAACAAATCATGCATGTGGATGTCCAGCAAGAGATTACAGAACCCTTGTCGGTCATCTATGACAGGAGAGTCCACCATACTGGTGTTGTTATTATTGTTGTGATTGTTACTGTTAATAATGTTGATGTTACAGCTGTTGTGGTTGTGTTCTTGTTTGATATTATTCCTGCTGTTATTTTTGTTGTTGTTACCATTATCATATTAATCAATAAAATTATTAATTTCTCACATTATTAACCACTCCACATCATTGTGTATGACGACAATAACAAACATCTTAAGGTTATTTTCCTTGCTAAAGTAGGAATTAGCCTTATAGGCCACATGATAGATTTTTTTCCATTTCACTCTATATTCTTCATCCCCCTTCACTAACCTGCCCTTACCCTCATTTCTTCTGCCACCCTCTTTAATCATGTCTTATTCTTTTCCTTCCCCTACTTCCCTCCACACATTCATTTCCATCGCTTCTCTCACTCTGTCGCTTTCATCCTTCCTCAACACATGACTCAACCATTTCATCCCGTTTCTCTTTACAACATCCCTCACTGGCTTCATTCCCGTAATCCTCTTCAATTCATTTTTTGCTGTTCTTACGAGTCTGTCCAGCACTTATTGTACATTAAATGAAGTTTATTCCAGCACCCATCTTCCTACCCACGACACACAACTAACTCCCTCTTTCCATCTTTCCGCATGCTTTACCATTTGCCCTCACCTTCATCTTTCGTATATTCACTCCATACAGTAATCCCTCTCCACATCATGGTTCACCTGTTGTGGTTTATTATTTAAGCTTACATGGATTCCTGTGTGGTGTAGTTTTGCATTTATAATAAAATAAATATATACAAATCATAAAAATTAAAAAAAAAATATACAGTACTGTTTCTACTTTGCGGATTTTCACCCATCACGATGGGTTTTGGAGGGTAACACCCATGATAGTCGGGATTACTGTGTATCTTTTACTCCTATACAGTCCTTGGGCTTCATCCTCAATGAATCCATTCTGTCTGCTATTCAATATTATCACAAGATCCATAGTGTACAGTAATTCCTACAACACACCCTACTTCATGCTTCCTGCCAGCAACTCCATCACAACTTTAATAGTCAGCTTAATATTGACCCTTAATAAGGCGGCGAGCTGGCAGAATCGTTAGCACGCCGGGCGAAATGCTTAGTGGTATTTCGTCTGTCTTTATGTTCTGAGTTCAAATTCCGCTTAGGTTGACTTTGCCTTTCATCCTTTCGGGGTCGATAAATTAAGGACCAGGTGCATACTGGGGTCAATCTGATCGACTGGCCCCCTCCCTCAAAAATTTCGGGTCTTGTGCCTAGAGTAGAAAAGAATATTGACCCTTGATGCACTTCCCTCTTCACTCGAAATTCTTTATCCTTACTGCTGAGCAATTGCTCACTCATACATCAACACCTCACTCACCAATTAGTTTTTCACTTGTAACTCTCTCAATATCCATGACATCCCATCACAAGAAAATCTATCAAAACCATTTTTTCCATATCAGTAAACTTAAGAAACACCTTCTCTCTCCCTCTCCTTCACCTGTAACTATCTGTCCTTCTCCTTCACCTGTAACTACCTGTCCCTCTCCTTCACCTGTAACTACCTGTCCCTCTCCTTCACTCTCCTGTCCCTCTCTTTCACCTGTAACTACCTGTCCCTCTCCTTCACCTGTAACTACCTGTCCCACTCCTTCACTCTCCTGTCCCTCTCCTTCACCTGTAACTACCTGTCCCTCTCCTTCACTCTCCTGTCCCTCTCCTTCACCTGTAACTACCTGTCCCTCTCCTTCACCTGTAACTACCTGTCCCTCTCCTTCACCTGTAACTACCTCATAATAATAACCCCATCTGTCATTCTTCTTCTAGGCATAAATCCAAACTCCATTCCATCAGTCTTTGCCTTCTTCTTCATCTTTGACTCCAACATTCTTTCACAGTTTTTTCCTTCCATTCTCCAATAATTTTATTTCCCTCTACAAGCCACAGTCCAAAGAATCCCTTTTTCCCCTTGGAAGAAGCAGCGACAGTACTCAACTCCCCAATCTCCTGGAATATGGTCTTCTGGCACTGCCAACTCACAGATTTCCATCATTTCCAAATCCCTGCTCCTTTTAACCCATCTCCCACAATTCCTGTCAACCGTTCCCACTTTTCCTTTCTTCATTACTCTTATTGCTTTTCGTCTTCTTTCTTGATGACCTGCTCTGCTGATTCAAGAAATGGATTCCTTTCTATGTCAGCATCCCATTCATTCTTCACATTCAACAACTTTCCTTTCTTTATATATCTCACCTGCCTTCCTTTAATTCCTGCCAGCACCATAATTTTTCTCACTTTTCTCAAAGTACAAGCGTATGCATATGCTCTGAGGCCTATAAACCACATTAAGAGGAGTCAGTCGGAGGTACCAATAGTAGAGGAGTCAGAGGTGCCAATAGTAGAGGAGTCGGAGGTACCAATAGTAGAGGAGTCGGAGGTACCAATAGTAGAGGAGTCGGAGGTGCCAATAGTAGAGGAGTCAGAGGTGCCAATAGTAGAGGAGTCGAAGGTGCCAATAATAGAGGAGTCGGAGGTGCCAATAGTAGAGGAGTCGGAGGTGCCAATAGTAGAGGAGTCGGAGGTGCCAATAGTAGAGGAGTCGGAGGTGCCAATAGTAGAGGAGTCGGAGGTGCCAATAGTAGAGGAGTCGGAGGTGCCAATAGTAGAGGAGTCGGAGGTGCCAATAGTAGAGGAGTCGGAGGTGCCAATAGTAGAGGAGTCGGAGGTGCCAATAGTAGAAGAGTCGGAGGTGCCAATAGTTAGTAGAGGAGTCGGAGGTACCAATAGTAGTCGAGTCGGAATCGAAGATTTTTGTTTCGATTCCATATCCCTGATTGAAAGATAACTTGATGTGTGATGTGATAATGATGCAAGAGAGAATGAGGAAGTCTGTGAGTGGCTTGTTCAATATCTTTGATCATTTCCATTCAACCGTTTCTTTTCTGTCAGGATACACCAATGTACCGCCAAGAACAGCCTGCCCTCAACACAGACGAAGCCTCTCAGAATGGATTACACTCTGCAGGTTAGATAATTAATGATAATTACACTAACAATGAAGACGTTAATAACAACACTTTCAAATTTCAGCACAAAGCCTTCATCATCATCATTATAATTATAATAATCCTTTCTATTATAGGCACAAAGCCTGAAAATTGGTGGAAGAGAGTTAGTCGATTACATTCACCCCCAGTACTTGACTGGTATTTTATTTTATCCCATAGGAATGAAAGGTGAAGTTGATCTTGGCTAGATTTGAACCCAGAGTGCAGAAAGCCAGAAGAGATTCCTCCAAGATTTTGTTCAGCACATTAACGATTCTGCCAGCTTGAATAATAACGATAATTGTTATGTTAATAATAATAATAATAATAATAATAATAAATGCCCTGATGCAGTACCAGGCAGTGGCTCTCATGGCTTCTGATCTTAATTGATTGGAAATGTTATCATGTACATTGTTTTGTCTTGGTATAAAAAGATGGGCTACAGCAAATATTCTGCTCAATACCACAGATTTGCTTGTCAGTTGTTTGACCACAACCAGTTGAGCATGTCCCTTACGTGGCTGACGATATGTGCATCTCTGTTCACGAGCAGAAGTAGTGGGGGAGCATCATAGCTATGTGTTGAGAGGAATTCTTTGAGGTTTGGATAATTCACCTTTGGAAACATGGGTGTTTTGCTCAACATCCTTAAACAAACTTTATTCAGAGACCTTTTGAGTGGGATGAGCTACTTGACCTGAAGAAAATTCTAACTGGTCCCCACCTTGATGTCATGCACTGTTTGTCTTGATATGAGACCACCATGTCACGCACATATGGTTGTGATGGATGTGCCTGGTATACCCTTATCAGACGGGTAGTCATGATGGGTATACTGGGCTTCGTATATTTTACCCCAGTGTCACTTTGATGGCATGCGCTGCTCTCTCAATAATGATTGTAATTCTTTTATTGGCCACAAGGGCTAATATGAATACACATAAAAGGACACACAATAATATTAAAAGATAAATACTGGACGGTACAATAATTATAATAATAAAAGATATCATGGATAGTAGATGAGCAAAATTATTAGATGTGTGTATTTGTTCCTGTTCTTTTACATTCTGTGTTCAAATCCTCCTGAGGTCAGCTTTGCCTCTCATTATTCCCCTGGGGTCAGTAAAATAAAGTAGCAAACGATAAAGTACTGGGTTTGATGGTACATCTAAAATCCTCTTCAAAATTTCAGATCATGTCTTTCTTTTAGAAACCATTATTATTATTATTATTATTATTATTATTATTATTATTATTATTATTAAGACATTTGTTGTCCAACCTAGTTCAGTTTTGTTGTTTATATTTTTCCATAGTTTTTATGATGGCTGTTTGTGTTCTTGTTGTGAGAAGCCTCAGGTCAGATCTATTTGAGGGACCCTTACTATGGCAGCCAGTTTGATTGAACAAACCCACACACTAAAGATGGGATACCATCCCGTCTTTAGGGTGGGAGTGTTTTGAAGTTTCAACGTTCAAAACTTAAAACAATTGGTCACTCATTTTAAGAGGGTAAAGTAAAACAACTGGTTCTGCAATTTGAAAAGGATAGGGTACAATAAATGGTCCCTTATTTTAAGAGTGTAAGGGTCCTTGTTGCAGAGAATTTTTGGCTGAAACACTGTGCTCTAGGACAGACACATATAGTGTTCCTGTTTTAACCCTGCTTGGACCAATCTCCCTCAGATCACCCCTAGTTCTATCAGAAACTCCTTATTTTCATCAAAATTTCATGTTCTGTCCCAAACACCAACTACATAATGACACAGTTATTTCATTAAATTCTTCATCATTATCAAAATTAATTGAAACAAAAGCCATGTATTTCAACAGAAATATGGTAGCAAAAGAGTTAAAGGGATTTACATAAAAACCATCCATCAAATTTAATTTATGTTCAAAATTTAATTTATGTTCAAAACACCAGCTTCATAATGATAAAGTTATTTTAGTAAATTCTTCAATATTTTCAATTGAAACAAGGCCACATGTTTCATCAGAAATATAGCAACAGACGACAGTTTTAGGATTTTTTCTTGGCTCCTATATTAAACAGGCTCACTTCAGTTTCTCATTGGCCCATTCCTTGGTGCTTTTAGGATAAGATTGTGGAGAAAGAAACCATTTTCGTTTTGTGCTTGATTAAATAATTTTTCTGTTTTCTTTCTTTTCTATTTACACCACCAATCCTTGCCACTGCTGCTCTGCTGCCAACACCATGGTTGCTGTGAACACCAATCTTTATGCTGCTGCTGTTGTTGTTGTTGTTGTTGTTGTTGTTGCCATCACTGACAGTCTTGGAAAGTGTTAAGAATGAGAGTAGCAATGAGGTTAGTTGAAAATCTGTTTCTATCTAAGACAGAGAACACCTAGACACATTCACTCACATGCACGGACACACATGCACCCTTACATACTAACTGGTTTACTTTATGCACGTGCACTCTGAAACACACACATTTATATCTACATCGTTATCATCATCATTTTAATATTTTAACCTTTTACAGAGAGGGAGCACTAAGCACTGATAAGTAAAATTGTGATGTTATCTGCCTGAATATGCTTGAGGTACGTTTGAATTGGTGAACAAGCTACTCACTGTGTTTTGTCATGGAAAATATATCACATTTGTTGACAAATGGTGTGTATACACCTAGATCAGCTCACAGTGCCCCTTACCCAAACGGTGGGATACTTGCATTTTGGAGTAGTTATCTCCTCTTTGGTGACAGACACCAGGCAGGTGGCACTACGAGCTGATTGAAGAGACTGACTCTCTTATGCTTTTCCAGTTACCATACAGTGACTGGTAGTGCTATACAGCGGCTCACAGTAGGTAAATTACAGAGGGGGAACGCTAAGCAGTGATAAGCAAAATTATGGTGAGCTGCCATATAGTGCTACAGTGACTGGGAAAGCATAAGAGAGTCAATCTTTTCAATCAGCTTATAATGCAGCCTGCCTAGTGTCTGCCACTGAAGAGGAGATAATTACTCTGAAATGCTAGCATCTCACAGTCTAGGTAGGTGACACTGCGAGCTGATCTAAGTGTGTGTGTATATATATATATATATACATACATACATACATATATATATATATATATATATATATATATATATATATATATATATATATATATATATATATATATATAGATAGATAGATTCAGGTGAATATGGTACTTAAGTTTAGGCACCAGAACTTAGTACAGTATTATCCATACAATTTCAAAGTAAGGTGATTAAAATCAAAATAAAAACCATATCCTTGTTGTTTATTTTTATATATATATATATATATATATATATATATATATATATATATATATGTATACACACACATACATACATACATACATACATACATATATATATATATATATATATATATATACATATATATATATATATAAAGTATATCTCGTTTCTTGATAAATGGCGTGCGTATATATATATATATATATATATATATATATATACGCACGCCATTTATCAACAAACGAGATACACTTTCCATGACAAAATGCAGTGAAGAGCTTGTTCCCCAGTTCAAATGTACCTCAAGCATATTCGGACTGATAACATCACAATTTAACCTTTTATTATTTAAACCAACCGAATCCAACGCAAATGGTTTTGCTGATGGCAAGGCAACCTCACTAGTGCTTGTGCAAGAAAATTGAGCCTAGTACATTCTGTGTAAAATGGTTGGTGATAGGAAGGGCATCCAGCTGTAACTGCCATGCCAAAAGGAGATATTGGAGCAATATTTGGTCCTCCTACTGGTTGGGTCCTGTCTAACCATCTTAGGGATGCCAGGAATGAAACTTGCTATATGATGATGGTGATGATATATCTACATCCATACACAGAAGCAATCAATTTAATATTACACAATATACACACACATACATACACATATATATAAGGCAATGAGCTAGCAGAACTGCTGGTCTGCTGGACCAAATACTTCGTGGCATTTCGTCCATCTTAACATTCTGTGCTTTAATTCAGTCACGGTCAATTTTACCTTTTGTCATTTCAGGGTTAATAAAATAAGTACTTGTTGAACATTAGCGTTGATCTAAACAAGTTACCCCTCCCCTAAAATTGTCGGATTTGTGCCAAGATCTGAAACCAATGTTGTATATAAGAGGGGAGGGGCTGAAAAGTTCCTGGCTTTGGGTAAAAGAAAATACAGGAGGATCATTTAATTATGAATTTATTCGATATATTTCCCTCTCAGATTCACACACTTATTGCAGCAGTCCTTCAGTTCTTCTAAAAGATTGCTTTAAGATATATGACGTATTTTATAAATATGCCTACTCAAGTATCATAACAGCATGAAACTATTTGTAGCTCTTTCGGTTGTGTATATAATTTGAGATATATATATATGGTGGGTGCTGGAAAGTTCCTGGCTTTGGGTAAAAGAAAATATGAGAGGATCAGTTAATTATGATTTTATTGAACATATTCCCCTGCTTATTGCAGCAGTCCTTCAGTTTTTCAAAGCCCTAAAAAGAACTTGGAAGATTGAGCCTCCAACTAGACCTCTCTAGATACCTTTAAAGCCAGGAACTTTCCAGCATCCCCTCATATATGTGTATATATATGTGTATATATATATATATATATATATATATAATTCTATGATATATATATATAATTCTATGATATATATATATATAATTCTATGATATATATATATATAATTCTATAATATATATATATATATCTATAAATATATATATATATACACACACATATACACACACACACATATCTCCATTCTCATAACCATAATCAAAATTTAATACAGGTACAATATTGATTTTCTGGATCTATTGGCTGGTTCCAAAGCCTTTCCATATTACCAATTCTTCCAAACCATACCCAACCCAAATATTCTACCAGGTTTATGTTTATACTGACCAGATTCAGCTTCTCACACCTACCCTACAGTGTCATTCTGAAAATAAAAAAAAACAATCACATCATTGAAATCTCAAAGCTACAAGATAATGTGTGATTCATTCAAAACGATGTGGATAATTAAGGATTACATTTGACAGAGTAATCTGATGCTAAAGGGTTAAACAAATATTAAATTTTGTTAATTAATTAAGAGGTGTTTCTACATAATGCAAATTAGTCTGGATTACAGGAGGTTCTGGACCATAAGAGTCCTGAAAGTTTGTGTTGTACCTGTGTTAAGATGGAAGTAGATATGACAAGGTAATAATTCCTCATACTTATACTGAAACAGGGACAGGGTCGAGATCAGTGTTTCTCAACCGGGGTTCCCTGGAACCCTAGGGTTCTGAAAAAGATTCCTAGGGTTTCCACGAGAAAGTGTGAGATAAGCTGATGCTAATTTCATGACCGTAATATTACTATACATGCACACCATATTATTGGTTGTTATAATATTATAGTATAGACATCATACTATCAAACCTATTATGTTACCCCAAAAAATATATCAACCACACACACACACACACACACACACACACACACACACATATATATATAACCACATATACATATATATATATATATATATATATAACTGCACATACATATATATATATATACACACATAACCATACACACACACACACATATATATATATATGGTATTTACTATGTGAACTATGATGGAAAAAATATGAGAAAGATATGGTATGTAGTTTTTTTGTGCAGGGGTTCCTTGAGAGATGTAATTTATTTTAAGGGTTACGCAAGGGTTGAGAAACACTGGCCTAGGCCAAAGATTTGCAGGGATCTCACCATAGCCATATTGCAATTGCATACACATTCACAGTCATAATCATGGACGCGCACACACTCACGCGCACACACTCTCACACGCACACACACTCTCGGAGACATACATTCACAGACATACACATGCTAATACATGCATATTACATACATACATTCATACACATTGATACATACGCTCTCTTGCATATTCATGTACACAATCTAACACACACATGCACACACACTCTTTCTCTCTCATATTCACACACATGCACGCACACACACACACAAACATGCTAACACACATATGCACATACATACACACACACACACTCTCACAGGTGCGTGAATACACACTCTCTCTCACATATTTGCACACACTAATGCTAACATGCACATACGCTCACAAGTGCACACACACTCTCACAGTCACTCACACACACACACACACAATAGCACACACTCTCTCTCTCTCTCTCTCTCTCATATTCGCACACACACTCACAGGTGCACACACACTCTCTCACAGTCACACACATACACACACACACACACTAGCACACACATCCTTTTCAGAACACACATACAAAGCTAGAAATCCTTCTCCATCCTTGTCATGATTTTAACCATTCCGTTCCATTGCCATGAAAAAAAAAATCCTAAAAAATGCACAATTGTTCATCTTCAATTCTCGTTACCAAGGAGACAAGCCCTGCCCAGACGCCATCAACAGAGGTATTCTCTTATTTTATTTATTGCTTTGTCTGCTGCTGTTGATGATGATGATGGTGATGCCTGTAACTTACATGTCTGGATTGTGCTGATCCTTAGTTTTTTATAGTTATTATTACTATTTTTTGTCCTGCATTAATATCCTAATGTGCTTAGTACCCCTGATTCTAATGCATTTTACTTGTTGCATATATATATATATTAGCGCATGCGTGTGTGTGTGTGTATGTGAGGGTTAATGAAGCTACCAGTGGTTTGATGTACGGAGATATTTCAGTGGTTATGAAGCTTGCTACGGGGGGAACATTAGTACTCTTCTCCATCCTGGATGAGAACACCAAGATGGAAACAAGGACCAATGTTTCTCCATGTAGCAGACTTGATAATTGTTAAGATATCTCTCAGCATGAAACTATTAGTAGCCTCCTTAACCTACAAACAAAGGATATTTATCCTACCAATGCAGTGTTAAGCACTTGCTCTCACTGTTCAATATTAGTGCAGATATATATATATATATATATATATATATATATATATATATATATGTATATGTGTGTGTATTTATAAATATTTATATATTTATGCATATATTTGATTTATATTATATTTACCTATTTCATTTGCGAAATTGCCTGAGCTTCAAAATTTCTTTCTTATATCGTATATTTTCAAAAATTATTTTTAGTTATTTTATTGTTTTGTTTTTAGTTAGGTTTTTATAACTCTCTCTCCCCTTCTCTCTCTCTCTCTCTCTCTCTCTTTTTGCTGCCATCTGAATGTTTAGCTTTGTATTGGAAATGGTCACCAGTCTGGTATTGGTTGGCTAAATGACAATGTCCTTCTTACTATTTGTTTCGCTCACTTTCTCTGTTACGTCCAATCCATCCATGTCAACATGGAAGATGGACATTAAAGGATTATGATGATTTCTTTGTCTCATGTCAACATCCAGAGATAACGTTTGCTTGATGTATGCATCACTGGACTTCCTCACCATTATTAACATCATCATTTAATACCCTCTTTTCCATGCTCGGATGGGTCGGGTGGAATATGTGGAGGTTGATTTTCTAAGGCTGGATGCCCCTCCTATCATCACCCCCTCACCTTATTTGCAAAGGTAACGTTTCCCTATAGCTAGACACATTTTTTTAATCCTATGGAAATTGTAAACAAATGGATACAGGAGTGACTGTGTGGTAAGTAGCTTGCTATTCAACCACATGGTTCTAGGTTCAGTCCTACTGCATGGCACCTAACCCTAATCCTAACCATCTTCTACTATAGCCTCAGGCCGACCAAAGCCTTGTGAGTGGATTTGGTAGATGAAAACTGATAGAAGCTCATCGTATATCAATCTATCTATCTATCTATCTCTGTGTATGTATGTGTGTATATATATATATATATATATATGTCTATATGTCTGTCTTTGTCCCCGCCACCATTAATTGACAACCGATGTTGGTGCGTTTACGTCCCTGTAACTTAGCGGTTCGGCAAAAGAGACTGATAGAATAAATACTCGGCTTACAAAGAATAAGTCCTGGGGGTGATTTGTTTGACTAAAAGGCGGTGCTCCAGCATGGCTGCAGTCAAATGACTGAAACAAGTAAAAGAATAAATGACATACTGCTTGTATGAAGGTGATGCTTGTTTACAACCTTCATGCGATGTCAAGATTAGGGTTCATACACAGTAACACTCCATCAGTAATGACAACAAGGGTTCCTGGTGATCCAACCAACGGAACAGCTGTCTCATAAAATTAATGTACAGGTGGCTGAGTACTCCACAGGCATGCATACACTTAATGTAGTTCTGAGGGAGATTCAGCGTGACACAGAATGTGACAAGGTTGGTCCCTTTGAATTACAGGTACAACTCATTGTTTGCCAGCTGAGGGGACTTAAGCAACGTGAAATAAAGTGTCTTGCTCAAGGACACAATGCATTGCTGGGAATTGAACTCGCGACCTTATGAGCATGTGCTGAATACCCCTAAACACTAAGTCATGGACCTTCACCAGGGAATATTTACTTTGCATCAGAGCAGTTAAGATTTGGCAACTGGAAGTGAATCTGGCCATAGTAAATCTACCTTGGCCATTTTTGTCTTACCCATACCAGCATCAAATGGTAGACCTCAAAGCTCTGATGATGATGATGATGATGATGATGATGGACAGAAGGGAAGGAATGGTGTTTTTTCTCTAGAACTGCATTAATTGTTGCTTAGTTCCATGTGTTTTGATTCAGCAGACCTATAAAATGGGTTCCAATCATGCCCATTCCATCTTTTATTCAGATATTCTATGTTCAAGACTACATTTACTTCTTGTCCAATGCATCCCATTTTTTTTTCTTTTCCTTTTTTTTTGCTTTTTCGAAGATAGCAACGCATGATTTGAAGGACATTTGGCAGTTGTTTCTAGCAGACTGAGCAGCCATATAGAGCAGTGGTTCTCAACCCCTTTCAATATCCAAGCCAGATCCCAAACCTGTTTTTTTTTTTTAAGGGGTCACACCAAAATAACGTAGGACACAAGACAATTAAAGAATTTATTACATTTATGGAATAAAGTTCATTGAGGGCCACCATGAAGATGCTTGAGGGCCGCATTCAACCCTTGGCGCTGCGGTTAAGAACCACTGATCTAGAGACTGCTCTGTTAGCATGTAGTGGTGTGGCAGATGCATGACTGAAATTTTCATAGACATGTCTGATTGCTTGAAGACGTCTGAACATGTCTCCATATACAGGTTGTCAATGAAACCAACGGATCTATGATTCTTTATTTTCCTCTTTCTTTTTCTGTCCCTCCCTTCCACCTTCACTCCTCTCCTTCCCTCCCTGCCACTCTACTTCTCCTCTTGCCCTCCCACTCTTGCCAGAAAAAAACCGCAAATTACTTTTGGGTTGCAGTTGTACTTTTTTCATCCTTGCATCTTATTGGGTTAGTGCATAATTATTGCGGTTTTTTTTTCAACAAATTTTATTCAACGAAAATAATAACAACATGTAACAAAAACATCTTTAAATGATTATTCCGGAGCATATTCACCTTCTACCTCAATTGCTGTTTCCCAATTGCCTGGCAGATGATCAGACCATCATTTAAAGACGTTTTTGTTAAATATTGTTATTGTTTTTGCTAAATAAAATTTATTGAAAAAAAGCCGCAATAATTATGCACCAACCCAATAATTTTGGATTGCAGTTGTACTTTTTTCATCGTTGCATCTTATTGGGTTGGTGCATAATTATTGCGTTTTTTTTCAACAAATTTTATTCAACAAAAACAATAACAACATGTAACAAAAACATCTTTAAATTATTATTCCAGAGCAGATTTCCCATCTACTTCGATTACTGCTTCCCATTTGCACCGACCCAATATTTTTGGATTGCAGTTGTACTTTTTCCGTCATTGCATGTTACAAGGCAGCAAACTGGCAGACTCGTTAGCATTTCAGACAGAATGCTCAGCGGCATTTTCGTTTGGCTTTTTTATATTCCGAGTTCAAATTCCAGCTAAGGTTGATTTTGCCTTTCATTCTTTCTGGGCATTGATAAAATACCAGTTAAGTACTGGGGCTGCTGTAATTAGCTAACGCTCTCTGCTGGCCTTGTCCAAGACTCAGAAGAATTTTGCATGATAATTCTTGAATATATATATATATATATATATATATATATATATAGTTCAAAAAAACAATAACAAAAAAACAACAAAGTGAGGACGTGATATGGATAGTATTATTGGACGCTCAGGAAAGGAAAGAGAGAGTGTATGACGTTTCGGGCGTAGCCCTTCGTTGGAAAGATGGAAAGTTCGGAGAATGGAAAAACGGAGAAAGAGGAAAATGGTACCGATGCCCACGAGGTTACATTATGAAAAGACCGGAAGAGGAGGTGGTGGGGGAAAAGTTCTTTCTAAGACAGGAGAGTGAAAAAGGGAGATGAATATCTGTGCGTGTGCGGAAGTCTGCGAGTGTGTGTGTGCGTATGTATGTGTATGTGTGTGTGTGTGTGTGTGTGTGTGCATGGTTTGATATATATATATATATATATACACAGAAAATTAAATAGAGAAATACAATTGACAATCTAACAATTTATTTATGTTGTAATATAAATATAATATAAATATAATATAATATAAGACAACATAAAAAATTATTAAAAAACTAAAAAAGCCAACAATTTTTTGTTTAATAATTTTTTTATGTTGTCTTATATTATGTTTATATTATATTTATATTATAAAATATATAAATTGTTAGATTGTCAATTATATTTCTCTATTTAATTTATTGTTTGTATTTTGCATTTATACCCCTATTTCTGTGGTATTCAACTGACGTACCGGTGAATTGGATGTTTTACCCCGTTGAAGAAATTTTTTTCTTCGTTTGTTACATTATGTATATATATATATATATATATATATATATATGCGAGTAAAAATAAATACAAAAAAAGGGGTTTTGTATGATTGTGTATAGAGGAATATATTATTTTGTTTAAAAGAGTTCCAACACTGTCTGTTTTTTATGTTTTATTTATATTCCTGCAAAACCAATGTGGGATATAGAATATGGAATATACAATATATAATATAATATACAATATATAATATAAAATAAAAATGGATGTCTTATTGAATATATGGAATATGTCTTATTGAATAGATGAAAAATGTAAATATTGATGTCGTTAATATTAATTGCCATTATTATTATCATTACTATAATTATTGTTATTGTACATAATAGAAGAGATTATTATAATTATCATCATCACTTATATTCACCCCCAGCACTGTACGTCAAGGTATATCCTGATTGTCTCCATCACCATCTCTCTCTCCTCCCCTCTCTCTTTCTGCCCGTCTCTATTCCTTTCTCTAAGTCCCTTTCTTTTCCAACTGGGGGTACTTTTGTAGCTCTTCCACAGCAAGACCCCTATCTCCATCCCCCTACTATTATTTTTAACCTCTCATCACCTAGCACAAAGCTACCTCCCTTAATACTACTCCTTCCCCAGCTGAGGGAGCTTCACCTTGCAAATTGCTCAGCGACCTCATTGGTGCTGGTGCCATGCAAAAAAAAGCACCCAGTACACTCTGAAAAAGTGGTTGTTGTTATGAAGGGCATCCAGCTGTAGAATCCACAATTCCTAGGTTTTGTTGCAGATTTAATTACTCTAGTATTCTTTTATTTATTTCAAGTCATTTGACTGTGGCCATGCTGGAGCACCAACTTTAGTCAAGCGAATCGACCCCAGGATTTATTCTTTGTAAGCCTAGTACTTATTCTATCGGCATCTTTTTGCCGAATCGCTAAATTATGGGGATGTAAACACGCCAGCATCGGTTGTCAAATGATGTTGGGGGACAAACACAAATACGCAAACATATACACACATACATACATACATACATACATACACACACATATATATATATATATATATATGTATACGACAGGCTTCTTTCAGTTTCTGTCTACCAAATCCACTCACAAGGCTTTGGTCTGCCCGAGGCTATAGTAAAAGACACTTGCCCAAGGTGCCATGCAATGGGACTGAACCCAGAACCGTGTGGTTGTTCAGCAAGGTACTTACCACACAGCCACTCCTGCACCAATATTAATTATTACACAATGTGACTGTGACTGACCAGACTATCAGATGTTGTTGCACATCACTGGTCACAATGTGCTTTGCATCATTTTAGCCATCGAATGACACCAGCCCACTTGACAGCGGTGTGTCTGTGAAAAGATTGTGGGAATTAAAAAATGTTGGGTCTTCGACAGTTTATGACAAAGAAAAAAAAAAAAAAAAATCAAAGACCAGTTACTCTGTTTCTTTGCTAACAGGGAGTCAAAGAAACAATCGAGGTCTCAATGATGCTGGGATAATCAGTAGTTAACTGTAGTTATTTCGGTGCAGCCAACAGTAACTCATTCCTTGTCTCTCTTCAACAGGTGTTACCCTCTCTTTTCTAACTCATCCTCTTTGTTTGTTCTGCTTCAGTGACTTTGCTGATCTTTCTCTCCCCTGTTCTGTTTCCTTGTTTGAAAACTCTCCAAAACCATTTTCATGGCCCTGACCCCTCTCACTGCAAATTCTAAATTCTTGTTCCACTCTCATCAGCACAAAACTGTTTTGGTTTCTTTCTTTATAATCTCATTTTTATTCTCTAGGTCTTCCTCCTCTTCATTCTTATGTTTTCTCTTTTTCTTTTTTTTCCTAAATGCTTTTATTCCATCACAGGACACCTGGTCTGATGTCACATCTGATAGCGTAAGAGAAACACTACTGATGTTCTGTTATCGATTCCCACCCACCTAACTA
>NC_142953.1:22118238-22123238 GCF_046866305.1 Octopus bimaculoides | reverse complement strand
GTAGAGCTCATAGCTTGGAGATCACTGGGGCACTGGAGGAAGAGCTGCTGCTTCTATGAATGCAGAGATCCCAGCACCAGTATTATGGACATGTGGTAAGAATGTCTCGGACAGGTTTCACAGACAAAAAAACCAACAAGCAGGAGATGCAGAGGGAGACCATAGGCAAGATGGCTGGATAACATCCATGAGCTCGGTTGGTCTTGCTTGGAGATTCAGCTGGATCGATTAGAGACGGAAGCTTTTGACAGGACGTGATGGAAGGTGTCTGAGAACTCTCTGCCAACACAAAGATAAAACGAGATAACCAAGCACTTTGATGTTTAATTAAAAATAATCTCATTATCGTTAGTGTTGCTATTGTTTTTGTGTGTTTTGTTTTTGTATGAGTCTATTAACAATTGTTTTTTTTTCTTTCTTTTTTGTGTTTGATCTTTATGCATGATGTCACTTGCTGTTACTACTACTACTACTACTACTCTAACAATTACTACTACTACTACTGATACGACTACTACTGCTACCACCACCACCACCACCACCACCACCACCACCACCACTACTACTACTCCTCCCACTGCTGTTCTGTGTATCTGTGTCTGTACACACATGGTCTACAATGTTGGACATCGTTCGTTACAGTATGCTAAAGTTGAGGTATTCATTTTATATTTATTTTCTGCTCCTTTGTGTGTTTATGTATGTATGTATGTATGTATGTGTGTGTGTGTGTGTGTGTACATGTGTGTATATACACACACATATGTATGCATGTGCATGTATATCTGTGTATGTATATGTGTGTTATTTCTTTACTACCCACAAGGGGCTACACACAGAGGGGACAAACAAGGACAGACAAACGGATTAAGTCGATTATACCGACCCCAGTGCGTAACTGGTACTTATTTAATCGACCCCGAAAGGATGAAAGGCAGAGTCGACCTCGGCGGAATTTGAACTCAGAACGTAGCGGTAGACGAAATACCGCTAAGCATTTCGCCCGGTGTGCTAACGTTTCTGCCAGCTCGCCGCCTTAATGTATGTGTGTATGTATATGTGTGTATGTATATGTATATGTGTGTATATCTGTATGTATGTAGTGTGTTATATATATATATATATATACATACACACACACATATATATGTAAGACCAAAAGTGTATGTATGCCACTATATGTATATATAAAAAAGATAACGAAAAATGGAACAAGAATGTAACAGGTGACAACAAGACATCTGGAGAGTTAGATGATACAAACAAGGACGGGTCATGAGTTTTCTGTCCTCAGTAGAGTTCCAGATTTTCTCAGCAGTTTCAGCCGGTTACACTCAAGACTGCTCCAATCTGACTGGCCTCAAGAACATCTAAGCTAAGAGCACTAGATGCCTTGGAAGAAAGCAAGCGAATGTATTCGTCCTTGTTTTTCGTCCTTGTTTTTGTATACATTCGCTTGCTTTCTTCCAAGGAATCTAGTGCTCTTAGCTTAGATTTTCTTGGGGCTGGCCAGATTGGAGCAGTCTCGAGTGTAACTGGCCAAAACTGCTCAGAAAATCTGGAACTCGACTGAGGATAGAAAACTCTGAATGACCAGTCCTTGTTTTTTCCTCTCTTTTTTTTATATCGTCTAACTGTCCGAATGTTTTGTTATCGCCTGTTACGGTCTTGTTCCATTTTTGTTTTCTTTTATATATATGTGTGTGTGTATACAAAGATAAATTAAATATTGAGATATTCTATTGACATTCAATAATTTATTTATATTACAATATTACATTAAATACTATTAATATAATATATAACATAACATAAATAATTATAAAAACCATAAAAGGCCAACAAATTGTTTCGACTTATATATATTTTTTCTGATATACATATATATATTCCATTATATATATTGTCACTTCAGAGTCCTTGATCCAGAATGACGAAATTCTGTGTGAAAGGTGGTGTGTGTTTTTATGTGTGTAAAAATGTGTGTGTATTTTCAGCATATGGCCCTGTGGTTAGGATTGAAGACTCACAATCAATAATGTTATGAGTTCTAATCCTACACCAGGTTGCGTGTTATGTCCTTCAGCAAGACACTTCTTTTCACATTGCTCCTGTCTACTCACCTGAAAATAAGCCCCACTCATGTGCTGCTGCAAATCCATGCCCTTCTCCACTTGTCACATCCTTGATGTTACTTTGGATCGAGAGTGGGACAGCCAGAAGTTTGTTTATGTCTGCTTGCGACTAAACAGGCAGCTAAAAGAATTAGTAAAAGCATGTTACAAGCTTCCAGGTCATGCTTGCATGTGATTGAGAGCTAATCTTTTGATACATCAGACTCGTTACAAAACAACTGCAGTTATTAACAATTAACTTTATCCCTTAGCATTAATTAGTCTGCCAAATGTAATGCTTCTTTATTCACAATATTTTGAATTGATCCTACATTATGTCATAACTTTGAGATTTCAATGATGTAATTATTTTTAGAATGACATTGTAGGGTAGGTATGAAAGGCTGGATAAAACAGGTAAAATATTTGGGTCATGGATATGGCAATTTAAATGCTTCGTGGTTAAAGCAGTATGTCTTCAGAATAACCAAGCATTTATTTTTGGTCCTGACACTTTGTGGAACATACTCTTTTACTTGTTTCACTCACTTGACTGTGGCCATGCTGGAGCACCGCCTTTAGTCAAGCAAATCGACCCCAGGACTTATTCTTTGTAAGCCTAGTACTTATTCCATCGGTCTCTTTTGCTGAACCGCTAAGTTACGGGGACGTAAACACACCAGCTTCGGTTGTCAAGCGATGTTGGGGGGACAAACACAGACACACAAACATATATACACACATACATACATATATATGCGATGGGCTTCTTTCAGTTTCCGTCTACCAAATCCACTCACAAGGCTTTGGTCGGCCCGAGGCTATAGTAGAAGACACTTGCCCAAGGTGCCACGCAGTGGGACTGAACCTGGAACCATATGGTTGGTAACCAAGTTACTTACCACACAGCTACTCCTGCACCTCAATTATTTTTAATTATTTTAAGTTGTCAAATTAAAGATGGAAGAAAACCTCAGTAAATTAAAGCACAAAATGGAACATGAGCAACAGAAATGGCTGGCAGCTTCAACCTAATATTTGTTTTTGAAGCTGGATGTGGCTTCTGTCGCTAACCCTTACTTGTTTTGCGACTTGAGTGATTTCTAATTTCACATGACTTCAATGATGCGGAGCAAACAGACAGCTTATTGACAGAAGATGTAGCAAAAACAACACTGCTTGCAACAAGTGACACACACACACACACACACTAAATGCTGACACTCACATAGACACACACACTCTAAATGTTGACATACAAATACATACACAAACTTCCAATTTCTTTCTACCAAATTCATTCACAATAGCATTGGTTGGCCCAGGGTTATTACTAGAAGACATTTGTCCAGTCCAAGGTGCTGTGCAATAAGATTGAACTCACATGCACATAGCTGGGAGTGATGTGACTTGGACAGGATTTTCTCAGGTCAACTGAGTGCATTTTATCAAGGCCCTTCTCTGACATTAGGGACGTCTTTGGTATGAGGACCAAAATGTCTTCATCTATTTTGATGTTTGTTTTTTGTTTTCCTTGTTTCATGTTTTGTTTTATTTTCCCCTCAGCTTGATGATGGCATGGAACGGGGACAGATCTCGTTGGATGACTTCACTCTTCTGCGGGTCATCGGTCGAGGAAGCTATGCCAAGGTCCTTATGGTTGAGCAGAAAACCACGAAACGCATTTATGCAATGAAAGTCATCAAGAAAGCAATGTTTAATGATGAAGAGGTTAGTATCTCTTATATATATATATATATATATATATATATATATATATATATATATATATATATATATATATATATATATATATATATATATATGTGTGTGTGTGTGTGTATGAAATTCTTTCTTTATGCTTGTTGTATGTGTGTGATCCTTGGATGGGATTTATAAACATTTAATACATATAAATTCCATCTAAGAATTATTGTTATTATTATTATTATATTTATCCTACATTATATTGGTACAACTCGATGCAACCCCAACAAACTGGTTCACCAGCCAGCATCGTTAGACTGCGACTGGCTTAATGGAATAGGTGCTTCATTTGCATATTCAAAACATTTCCCGAATTTAAAAGATATATATGTATATATATATATATATATATATATATATATTTCTTTATTGCCCACAGGAGGCTAAACATAGAGGGGAGAAACACGGACAGACAAAGGGATTAAGTTGATTACATCGATCCCAGTGTGTAACTGGTACTTAATTTATCGACCCCGAGAGGATGAAAAGCAAAGTCGACCTCGGTGGAATCTGAACTCAGAACGTAAAGACTGACGAAATACCGCTAAGCATTTCGCCCAGACTGCTAACGTTTCCGCCAGCTTGCTGCCTTGGTAATAATTAAAAATAAACAATATATATTCTTTGAAACGCCTGTGTTAGAATGGTGGCAGCTGATGAAAGAAAAGGTTCTCTATGTGGCCTGTGTGTGTTCTGTACTCTGGTTATTATTATTTTTTTGTCTACATTTTGTTTGCAATGTCCTGTACCCAGATATGCACCTATATATACAGGTAGACGTAGGTATGCACATACCTGTACGTATATATGCATATACTCATTTATTATTTGTTTTACACACACACACACACACACACACACACACACACACACACACACACACACACACACACACACAGATATATATATATGCAGAGGTTGGACAAAATAATGGAAACACCTTAAAATTTCAAACAAATTTATTTTAATATGGGGTAGGACCACCTTTGGCAGTAATTACAGCTTGAATTCTATGAGGTTTGGATTCGTACAAAGTTTGAATTGTTTTCAAAGGAATTTTTGTCCATTCTTCAGCTAAAACAGTCTCCAGTTCTTGTAGTGATGATGGTGGAGGATATC
>NC_142953.1:22098238-22113238 GCF_046866305.1 Octopus bimaculoides | reverse complement strand
ACTCAGGAATTCTTTGTTGCATTAATATTCCCTGATATTTTCTGGTTGGCGTTGTGCCAACCATTCTAATTTGGTCCATTTTATAAACTCAATCTCACTAATTAGTGAGGCTGTTTCTTGATTAGTGGTGGTTTCAATTAGTTATTGTTTAGCCCTAGGTCAATCTTTATCAAGCAGACACCCTATGCTCCAAAGTGTTCTAGCCATGACCATCAAGACGTTTATGTTGCTGTTGTTTGTTACAGCTGAGAGTCATTCCAACTAATTGGTTCCTAATTGCAGCCAGGCAGACTGAGCCATTTGAAGACAAATGTCTGTTATTTATGGTTTAATCAGAGGATGAAGAGCAGCATAAACTGTGACCTTTTCAAAGGGATTCCACAATTAGTTAGGGAATGGGCTACCTTCAAAATGGTGATCTGCTGTGAACGCTTACAAGAGAGTGGGTTCCAGTAAAAGATCTGATATTAAACCAGGATACAGACTAAGCCCCAAGAACAGGAATGGTAGATTCCGATGTGCTTCCATCTATTTTCTTTTTATTAAATTTTCCCCCTAAAACTGTGGTCAACCTGAAGCTATGGCAGAAGACATTTACTCAAGGAACTGTGGCATGAGTTTGAACCAGAAGCCACACAATCATGCCTGTATCCACGAAATATTCTGAAGCTGTAATATAGTGTATTCTTAACCCCTTTTGTTTGAGGGTTTTAATTTAGATCATTTTGACCCTCACCCTTTCTGTTGAAATACACTGACTTTGTGTTGATTACTTTTGTAAACAAGAACTTAGTACAAAAACTTCGTCCTTATTAAAATGGTGTTTGGAACATAAATTAACTTGGAATTTTGAATAAAAGTTTTAATTTAGATAACTAACCATTTTCTTACCATTTTTCTGTTGAAACACAATGCCATTGTTTCAATTCATTTTGAAAATTATCAAGAATTTACTAAAATAACTTTGTTATTATCAAAGCTGGTGTTTGGAACATAAATTATCACAGAATTTTGATGGAAAGTTTTAAATAAAATTGTTTTATAACAGGATAGCTGTATCATAGAATTAGGGATGGTCTCTGGTGGGTTGGCATCAAAAGAATTAGTGTTTTTTTTTTGTTTTTTTTTAGAAGACCTATTTGTCTGTGCTGCTTTTGTTTCTTATGAAGACTTCTCTACCCCGATGTCATCATGGAATAGTTCCAGACAGTTCTGTTCATTAAATATTTTAAAACCAATCAAATAACCATTAATTAAGGTTATATTTACTTTGGAGATAATGAAGTACCTAATTCTTTTATCGGTTCAAGTCCTTGGACAGCAGCCATATCAGGACACTGCTTATAAAGAATTTCATCAGTCACATTGACCACACTGCATATTTCATGGTCAAGTTACCTTTCATATAATAACATATACCTTGTGGTACAATTTTACTTTGCCACACACACACACACACACACACGTAATAGAACCTGTTTATAATCCCTATTACTAACGATTTTTTTTTTTTTCAGGATATTGATTGGATTAACACAGAAAAACATGTGTTTGAGACGGCAACTAATTATCCGTTTTTGGTTGGTCTTCATTCCTGTTTCCAGTCTCTCAGTCGGTAAGTGGAATTCTGGCATTGATTAAGTCTACTGTAGTTTCTGGCATACAAGTCAGAATTTTCAGGTCAGAATTTGCAGCCAAAAGAAAGGTAGATCAACTTATACACCAAGATGACTTTGGAAGACCAAAAATTCCATCTAAAATGCAGCAAGATTTGGAGAGATGATGATTATGATGGTGATGTTTGAATATTTACTTTACATCATCATCATCATCATCGTTTAACGTCCGCTTTCCATGCTGGCATGGGTTGGACGGTTTGATTGAAGACTGGCAAGCCAGAAGGCTGCAACAGGCTCCAATCTGTTCTGGCAAGGTTTTTACAGCTGGATGCCCTTCCTAACACCAACCACTGAGAGTGCAGCGGGTGGATTTTTATGTGCCACCAGCATGGAGGCCAATCAAGCGGCACTGTCATCGACCACGCTTGAATGGTGATTTTACGTGCCACTAGCATGGGTGCCAGTCGGATGGCACTGGCATCGGCCACGACAACGATTTCATTTGACTCAACAAGCCTTCTCAAGCACAGCATATTGCCCGATGATTGAAGGGTACTTTGAAATGGGCCAGTTATGCAAAGCTTTGTTGACTTGTATTCTAGCAAAGACGGTAGGATGGTGCTTGTCCATAAGTATTAACTATTTGCTCGTCTTAGATGTATCTAATTATTATATCGTCTTGCTGAAGGTCCTATTTAACAGTGGATGTTGAAGGGGACTCTTTAGCTCAATCAAAGAGGTTGGTGAGGGAGACAGAAAATGTCCTTTTTATTCATCTATTTGTATGGGAAAGGAAGCCAGGTATGAATAAATGCACAAAGACGATATCTGGAGGAGGAGGTCGATTACATCAACCAGAGTGCTCAGCTTGTACTCAATTTGTTGAATCCCAAAGCCCTGAAGGCGAAGTTGACGTTGGCTGAATTTGAACTCAGAACTTAGAGAGTCACAAGAAATGCTACCAAAGCATTTTGTCGACTGTCCTTGTATTCTTTGTTTTAGTCAAACAGATCGACCCCAGGACTTATTCTTTGTAAGCCTAGTACAGACTCTATTGGTCTCTTTTGTCGAACCGCTAAGTGACGGGAGACGTAAACACACCAATATCAGTTGTCAAGTGATGGTTGAGGGACAAACACAGCTAGACAAGCACAAACAGACAAGCATATATATATATATATATATATATATATATATATATATATAAATATATATAAATATGATGGGATTCTTTCGGTTTCTGTCTACCAAATCCACTCACAAGGCTTTGGTTGGCTATAGTAGAAGACACTTGCCCAAGGTACCATGCAGCGGGACTGAACTCAGAACCATGTGGTTGGAAAGCAAGCTACTTACCACAGCCATGCCTGCACCTATGTTAACAATTCTGCCAGATCACTGCTCTAAAAATAATAGTAACAACAACAACAACAACAATAATAATAATAATAATAATAATAATAATAATCCTTTCTACTATAGGCACAAGGCCTGGATCTTGTGGGGAGGCTGACAATCGATCACATTGACCCTGGTACTCAACTGGTACTTAATTTATTGACCCCAAAATGATGAAAGGCAAAGTCAACCTCAGCGGAATTTGAACTCGGAATGCAGCGATGGGTGAAATACCACTAAGCATTTCTCCTGGCTTGCTAACAATTCTGCCAGCCTGCCACCTTAATAATAATAATAATAATGATAATAATAATGATGGTATCTAATTAAGGCCCTAGACCAATGATTTTGAGGGTCATGTATTATTTGATGTAATTCGCATCAGTACTAGACAGTAATAATAATAATAATAATAGTAATAATAATAATCCTTTCCCCTATTGACACAAGGCCTAACATTTTGGGGGGCTTTTGGGGCTAGTTGATTATGTTGACTCCAGTATTCATCTGGTACTTATTTTATTGACCCCGCCGAAGGGGACGAAAGGTAAAGTTGACCTCAGCAGAATTTGAACTCGCAATATTAATGAATCTGTTAATGAATCTGCCGGCTTGCCACCTTAACAACAACAACAACAACAATAATAATAATAAAGATAGTTCTTTCTATTATAGGCACAAAGCCTGAACGTTGCGGGAGGGTGCTAGTCGATTACATTGACCACCAGTATTTCACTGGTACTTATTTCATTGACCCCCCAAAGAGATGAAAGGCAAAGTTGACCCTAGTGGAAGTTAAAATATGATGATAATAATTATAATCCTTTCTACTATAGGCACAAGGCCTGAAATTTTTGGGGAGGGGACTAGTTGATTACATCGACACCAGTACGGAACTGGTACTTAATTTTATTGACTCCAAAAGATAAAAGGTAAAGTCGATCTCGGTGGAATTTGAACTCAGAACATAAGGGTTTTGCCTGCTAAGGGTTTTGCCTGGCGCTCTAATGGTTCTGCCAGCTCGTATTGTATTATTTGTAATAATGATAATCTTTTATACTCTAGGCATAAGGCCTGAAATTTTGGGGGAGGGGGGGCAGTCGATTAGATTGACCCCAGTACACAACTGGTACTTAATTTATCGACCCCAAAAGGATGGAAGGCAAAGACGATCTCAGCAGAATTTGAACTCAGAACGTAAAGACAGACGAAATACCGCTAAGCATTTCGCCCGGTGTGCTAATGTTTCTGCCAGCTCGCCGCCTAATAATAATAATAATAATAATAATAATAATAATAATAATAATAATAATAACAGATATTAATAATTTGTAATAATAATACAAATATTTATTCCTTTTTGCTCCTTCAGTTTGTTCTTTGTGATTGAGTTTGTCAATGGTGGAGATTTGATGTTCCATATGCAGCAACAAAGAAGGTTGGCAGAGGATCATGCCCGCTTCTATGCAGCTGAAATATCTTTGGCCCTTAACTTTCTACATGAACGAGGTGAGGGGTTTAACTTTTTCTGTGTCCCATGTGCATGCATGTGGGTGTGTGAGCATGTGTTTTGTGCATCTTCTTTCTTTTTCTGGTGTGTGTGTGTGTGTGTGTGTGTGTGTATACATATGAGCTTCTGTTTATGTACCTCATGAGGTAGTGAGTTCAATTCCTGGACCGGGCTGTGTGTTGTGTTCTTGAGCAAGACACTTTATTTCACATTGCTCCAGTTCACTTATCTGTAGAAATGAGTTGCGACGTCACAGGTGCCAAGCTGTATCGGCTCCTTTGCATTTCCTTTGGATAACATCAGTCGCGTGGAGAGTGGAGGCTGGTATGCATGGGCGACTGCTGGTCTTCCATAAACAACCTTGCCTGGACTTGTGCCTCGGAGGGGAACTTCCTAGGTGCAACCCCATGATCATTCATAGCCTAAGGGGGTCTTTACTCTTTGTATACACACACACACACACACACACACACACACACACATGTATATGTATGTATATCCAGTTCTCAGACCAGGCTGTGTTGTGTCCTTGAGCAAGACACTTTATTTCACGTTGCTCCAGTTCACTCAGCTGTAGAAATGAGTTGCGACGTCACTGGTGCCAAGCTGTATTGGCCCCTTTGCCTTTCCCTTGGATAAGATCAGTGGCATGAAGAAGGGAGGCTGTTATGCATGGGCAACTGCTGGTCTTCCATAAACAACCTTGCCTGAACTTGTGCCTCAGAGGGGAATTTCCCAGGTGCAATCCAGTGGTCATTCATAACTGAAAGGGATCTTTATATATGTATGTATATGTGTGTGAAGGCATGTGGCTTAATGGTTAGGGTATTTAGCTCATGATCGTAACCTCGGGAGTTCAATTCCCAGTAATGCATTGTGTCCTTGAGCAAGACACTTTTTCACATTGCTCCAGTCCACTCAGCTGGAAAAAATGAGTTGTACCTGTAATTCAAAGGGTCCTCTTTCCCTCCTCTCTCCTTCTGTATGAATGTGAACATGTTTCTCTCTATATGTATGAGGAGAAGAAAAGTGTTTATGTCAGCTGTGTTCATTTAATAAACTGTAATGTCTCCCTCTCACTCTATATTTCTGCATGTGTTGATGTGTGGGTGTCTCCAGTACCGAAAAGTACTGTCACCAAACGCAAGCTGAATGCCCAGCTCAGCTGTGCCAAATCACCAGCTTTGAAATAATTATATCTATCATTTGCATTCCTTTCTCTCTCTTTTTCTCTGTCTCTATCTTTCTTTTCTCTCTCTCCCTCTCTTTCGTGTGTGTGTGTGCGTGTGTCTGTGTGTATATATATATATATATATATATATATATATATATATATATATATATATTTATATATATGTTTGTGTGCATACATCCCTTGTTTTGTATTTTATCTTTCCTTCTCCCTTTGCAGGTATTGTTTACAGAGATTTGAAATTAGACAATGTTCTTTTAGATTCTGACGGTCACATCAAACTGACCGACTACGGTATGTGTAAGGTAAGCCACTGGTCATCCTTTGCATTCTCTTCTCTTTTTTGTTTATTTACTGTATTATTTTTCTTATTTACTATATTATTTTTTGATTAGTTTATTTGCTTCCCAACCATATGGTCCCAGGTTCAGTCCCACTGCGTGGCACCTTGGGCAAGTGTCTTCTACTATAGCCTTGGGCCAACCAATGTCTTGAGTGGATTTGGTAGATGAAAACTGAAAGAAGCCCGTCATATATATATATATATATATCTTTGTCTCCCATCACTGCTTGACAACTAGTGTTGGTGTGTTTACATCCCTGTAACTTAGCAGTTTGGCAAAAGCTACTGATAGAATAAGTACCAAGCTTAAAATAAAGTACTGGGGCTGACTCATTCGACTAAAAATTCCCCAGGGCAGTGCCCCAGCATGACCACAGTCTAATAACTGAAACGAATGAAAGAATTATAGTAAAAGATGTAATTATGAATAATATTATAATACTTGGGTGTCTGGTCTTTGATGCTGATGGATTACAGTGAATCCTTCCCTGACGATGTGTGGAGTATGAGGTCCTTTACTTGGAAAATAAGGAAGGGTTAGCAACAGGAAAGGCATGCAGCTTTACTGCAACATCTTAGTAATGTGTATTCATCTAACTCATACTGGCACAGAAAAAAACAGATGTAAAAATGAGCAAACAAACATCCACTGTTACATATGTTTTTAGTGTTGTTGTAAAATTGCGTCCCCATGATGGGATTTTTGGCAGTTGGCATCAATAATGGTGCTGATTAATTTTGTTGTTATTTAGCAATTCAGAAAGACAATCTCTTTTCTATCACCTCCAAGCTCCACATCTCTCCCCTTTCATCACTCTTCTGTTCTTTCCGGTGGCCACATTGCCCTGGACAACTGGAGATAATGCAGTATAGCAAAGACTCTTTAGACTTGTGCAGGACGAATAACCTCTCTAGTGCTGGTGCCATGATAAAATGCATCCAGTTCATGCTTTAATAATCATCATCATTTATCGTCCCTGTTTCATGCTGGAATGGCTTGGATGGTGTGACAAGTTCCAATGTGTCCAAGAAACCCATTGTGCTCCAGTGTTTACTTTAGCAGGGTTTTTACAGCTGGATGCCCTTCCCAGCACCAACTTACCAGAGTGTACCTGGTGTACTTTACATGCCACCAGCACTGGTGACGTTGCCATGCAAATCACTAGATTACAAAACCTGAGGTGGTGGGACAGGGTTATATGCAAAGATATGAGGGGTTAAAGTATGATGGAAGGGTAGGGCAAACAGGTTTTTGTTGTAGAGGAGCTACACTTTTGGTAAATGAATGGAAACTAAGAGGGCAGAAATGGCCCTTAAGTCTCGCCAAGGTCACACCAACTTCTCTGATGTTAGTCCCAAGATTAATTGCATCCAGTACCTTTATATCAGTACTTCTCAACCATTTTCCCCTAAGGACCCCTTTGATTCTAATTTTACTTGGATAAATTCTCATAACCATTTGATGTTTAAAACCCCCTATAATATTTTTCATAATTAAATATTATTAGAAACTATATAAAAACAAGTAAAATATTTTGTGTATTGTAGAAATAAAACCAATTTGTTGCTCATAAATTTTCACAACAAAACCTTACATGGACCCCTGAGGGTCATCTGGAGCCCTGAGGGTCATCTGGAGCCCTGAGGGTCTTCTGGAGCCCTGTTGAGAACCATGGCTGTATATAGTGAGTGGAGGGGTCAACAAATATATGTAGACAATGTTGGGTAGGGAGGACCCCTGAAGAGAGCCCTTTAGTCTTGTCAGGGGTCTGACAATCTCTCTGGTGCCAAGTACCTAAAAAAAAAAGCCCCCATTACACTATGTAAAATGGGCTGGCATGAGGAAGGGCACTGAACCAGAGACACCTTTTTTCATTAAAATAGGGTTTTCTTGTGTAAATATCTAATATAAGGTTTCTAACGTAATTTTGGTAAAGGAAGTTTTATTTTCATGTTTTTTTTTTGTTTTTAACTTTTCAGGAAGGGTTGTTTGGAGGAGAAACCAACACATTTTGTGGGACACCAAATTATATTGCTCCGGAAATACTCCGAGGCGAGCCATATGGTAAGTGGGTGAATTGATGTTGATGATGCACCTAGCGCTTGCATGCATGTATGTGTGTGTGTGTGTGTGTGTGCATGTGTGTGTGCACGTGTGTGTGTGT
This sequence comes from Octopus bimaculoides, assembly GCF_046866305.1. Lineage (NCBI taxonomy): Eukaryota > Metazoa > Mollusca > Cephalopoda > Octopoda > Octopodidae > Octopus > Octopus bimaculoides. The sequence goes on along the minus strand of NC_142953.1, from coordinate 22,105,011 downwards.
CTGTCTGTATATGGTGGACTCTCCTGTCATAAATGATGGCTGAGGGTTCCACAACCAAAAATTCAACATCTTATTGAGCCACTGGACAGTTTGTGTGTGCGTGTGTGTGTGTGTGTGTGTGTGTGTGTGTGTGTGTATATATATATATAACTTTAACATGAGATCTAAATGCATTGCTAACACAGTAGTACATGGTATTGATCTACAAAATATGTTCAACACACTTTGTAACATACTAAGGTTGCATATTGAAATACTGTGTGCCTACAAGTCATTAATATATATATATATATATATATAGCCACAGGCATTGCTTCTCAACCACATGGTTCCAGGTTCAGTCCCACTGCATGGCACCTTGGGCAAGTGTCTTCTGCAATAGCCTCGGGCCGACCAAGGCCTTGTGAGTAGATTTGGTAGACGGAAACTAAAGGAAGCCTGTCATGTGTATATATATATATATATATATATATATATATCATCATCATCATCTTCGTTTAACGACCGCTTTCCATGCTAGCATGGGTTGGACGATTTGACTGAGTACTGGTGAAACCAGATGGCTACACCAGGGTCCAATCTGATTTGGCAGAGTTTCTACAGCTGGATGCCCTTCCTAACGCCAACCACTCAGAGAGTGTAGTGGGTGCTTTTACGTGTCACCCGCACAAAGGCCAGTCAGGCGGTACTGGCAACGGCCACGCTCAAAATGGTGCAATTTATGTGCCACCCGCACAAAAGCCACTCCAGGGGCACTGGTAACGATCTCGCTTGAAAAATTTCATGTGTCGCCCGCACATGAGCCAGTCCAGGGGCACTGGCAACGGTCTCGCTCGAAAAATTTCATGTGTCACCCGCACAAGAGCCAGTCCAGGGGCACTGGCAACGATCTCGATCGAAAATCCCACGAAGGCCAGCCAGGCGGTACTGGCAACGGCCACGCCCAAAATGATGCATTTCATGTGTCACCCGCACATGAGCCAGTCCGGGGGCACCGGGAACGATCTCGCTCGAGAATCCTACGACGGCCCCGCATAAGAGCCAGTCCAGGGGCACTGGCAACGATCTCGCTCGAAAAATTTCATGTGTCACCCGCACAAGAGCCAGTCCAGGGGCACTGGCAACGATCTCGATCGAAAATCCCACGAAGGCCAGCCAGGCGGCACTAGGTCTCACTTGGCTTGCCGGGTCTTCTCATGCACAGCATATTTCCAAAGGTCTTGGTCAGAAGTCATCGCCTCGGTGAGGCCCAATGTTCGGAGGTCATGCCTCACCACCTCATCCCAGGTCTTCCTGGGCCTACCTCTTCCGCAGGTTCCCTCAACTGCTAAGGCATGGCACGTTTTCACACAGCTATCCTATCCATTCTCGCTACATGACCATACCAGTGCAATCATCTTTCTTGCACACCACAACTGATACTTCGTAAGTTCAGCTTTTCTCTCAAGGTATTAACACTCTGTCTAGTATGCACACTGACATTACACATCCATCGGAGCATACTGGCTTCATTCCTTGCGAGCCTACGCATGTCCTCAGCAGTCACGGCCCATGTTTCACTGCCATGAAGCATGGCTGTTCATACACATGCGTCATACAATCTGCCTTTTACTCAGAGAGAGACCCTTTGTCGCCAGCAGAGGTAAGAGCTCTCTGAACTTTGCTCAGGCTATTCTTATTCTATCAGCTATGCTTTCAGCGCACTTACCCCCACTGCTAATTTGGTCACCAAGATAGCGGAAGCTATCAACCACTTCTAGTTTTTCTCCCTCGAATGTGATATATATACATACATACATATGCACATATGTGTATGTATGTATGTGTTTGTGTGTCTGTGTTTGTCCCCCAACCATTGCTTGACAACTGATGGTGTGTTTGCGTCCCCGTAACTTAGCAGTTTGGCAAAAGAGACCGATAGAATAAGTATTAGGCTTACAAACAATAAGTCCTGGGGTTGATTTGTTTGATTAAAAGTGATGCTCCGGCATGGTTGCAGTCAAATAACTGAAACAAGTGAAAAAATAAAAGAAGTATATACATATATGTGTGTGTGTGAGTGTAGATAATTATATATATATATATGTGTATATATATATATATATATATATATATATATATATATATATATGTATACATACATTCTTTGCTGGTATTTTATATTTCTCTCTTTATGACAAGGTATTTGGTCCCAGATTGTGTTAGCTCATCTAAATGTTGTTGGGAAAATGGTCTCCTATATCATGGCACCATTACTGTTGTCTGTTATTTATATGTGTATGTATACTGTCTAACTCATGCCAGCATGGAAATTGGACGTTACATGATGATGATACTGTGTAGATAGATGTAAATTGTGTATATGTACATATTTGTATATATAACCTGTGTATATGTATATTGTGTATATCTATGTATATGTGTGTATATATATGTGCATATCACACATATGTAGGTTGCATATATGTGCATATATTGTGCACATGTATACTGTGTGTATATGTATATTGTGTACATGTGCATTTGTTGTATATATATATATATATATATATATATGTATGTATATATATATATATACATATGTGTATGTATATTGTGTATATGTCTGTATATTTTCTGTATATCCATTGCATACTTTTGTGTATATATGCATACACATATATTGTATACATGTGTTCTGTATGTATATATGTATATTGTGTGCATATATCTACATATCCTGTGTATACAGTAATCCCTTGCCATATTGTGGTTCACCTATCGCGGTTTATTCTTTAAGCTTACGTTGATTCTTCCATGGTGTTGTTTTGCATATATAATAAAATAAATATATACAAATTATAAAAATAATTTTAAAAATATACGATCCAGTACTGACTGTTTCTACTTCACGGATTTTCACCTATCGCAGGGGGTGGGTGTTGGAACATAACACCTGCGATAGTTGAGGGATTACTGTAGAGTCAACCATCCATGTGTTTCCTCCTATCACAAATGACCATTTATGGTCATTTCTCTCTCTCTCTCTATATATATATCATTCTATCTCACTTTCTCTCTTTTCATCCCAATTCAGATTTTAGTGTTGATTGGTGGGCCCTTGGTGTTCTAATGTTTGAGATGTTGGCGGGCCGGTCGCCTTTTGATGTTGTTGGTAGTGATAATCCAGATCAAAATACAGAAGATTACCTGTTTCAATGTAAGTCTACTCTTCTTTCTCTTCATTATCCTTATTATTATTATTATTATTATTATTATTATTATTATTATTATTATCATTATTATTAGTATTACTATCGTTATTGTTACTATCGTTATTATTATTATCGTTATTATTATTATTAATTGTTTTTCAATGTTGGACTTTGTTTTTATTGCATAATTTCCTTTGATAAAATTATAGAACTTCGTTGTCTTTTCCCCAATTCTGTTTCCTTGTAACGTTGTGTGTGTGTGTGTGTGTGTGTGTGTGTGTGTCTAATAGCTGTGTGTAGTGTGTATTTGATATGTGTGGGGTGTAATGGGCTCATGTGGGATGAGTGAGATGTATGTGTGAGTGCATGTGTATGAGGGTCGTAATTGTGTATGGTGTGTGTGTGTGTGTGTTTGTAATGTTGTTTCAAGCCTGGTGAAGCAGACCTATCCAACCGTGACCATCCTGTCTTTTTGTATACCTTGGTCTGCATTAACCATTGTGACAATCATTTTCTTTTTAAAGCATCAGAGTGTGAGTGGAGGGAGAACATGGAGGGGATTTTGTTATCCTCCCACATGGGACGAACCCGTTCATGATGGTGCCATCATAAAACAGCCATTCTATATCATAAAATCTATGCAACAACATGATCAGTCTGCTTTCATCTATGTTTCTGTGTGTGTACGTGTGCACGTACATGTGTGTGTGTGTCATATATGTGGTTGTATTTGGTGTATATATATGTGTGCCCCATTATCTGGCTTTGTGTGTGTCATGTGACTACATGTGCTCATGTCACAAGTGCACATTTATGTGTGTGTTTGTGCACATGTGTGTATTCGTGTGTGTATTTGTATATGTTACATGTAAATGAATGTTGGGCAAAAGCGAAAGGCTGTAATTTTCACTCAGCTAAATGCACATACTCAGATGTGTGTGTGTGTGCATTCGTTGAAAGCCAGTGGTTTCTATCATGGTCAGCAGTATCTGTTTGAGGGCTTCGCGACCACATAAAAGAGTGGCAAATGTGAAGGAATGCTATGGGTGGGTGGGGTGGTGCAATTTTGAATTTTTAGAGGATCAGGATTTTTCTTAGAAATGAAGTATTCAGACCAGGAACTGCATTTTTATACTAAATATATATAAAAAAAAAAAAGGGTTAAAATATGAATTGAGCATTGTGCTGTCAGTGAGCAGAAAACCGGACAGTTGATGTGCTAAAGTGGAACATAGACCATTGAAGACTTTGTCTTCACTGTTCTGCAAGGAAGCAGAATTGTCTCTTCTGCTTCTCTGCAGTTGAATCCCTGCTTCTTTCATGCAGTTTCCTTTCAGGTTTTGATGTCCCTGAAGAAAAGCCTTCCTCTTCCAGGTCTTGTTGGTTTACAATAAATATCAATGCTTTTGTGATTCGTTTTCTAGGTAGGGATTTTGGCCCTACGCAAACCCATACTTACCTCTTTGAAGAGGGGGTGACTCATTTAGTTTGGTTTCTATCCTTTGAGTTGTCCAGCATGAGAGGCCTTACCAGGAGCTTGCATTGTCCTGGCATAGCTCTGAGGGTCATTGAAGCATGCAAGCCTCCACACCACAATAAAAACTTGATTTTGTGGTAGTTGATGTAACTGGGGTCCAATATAAGGGCAGCGAGCTGGCAGAATCGTTAGCACGCTGGGCGAAATGTTTAGCGGTATTTTGTCTGCCGTTACGTTCTAAGTTCAGATTCCGCCGAGGTTCACTTTGCCTTTCATCCTTTCGGGGTCGATTAAATAAGTACCAGTTACGCACTGGGGTCGAAGTAATCGACTTAATCCTTTTGTCTGTCCTTGTTTGTTCCCTCTATGTTTAGCCCCCTGTGGGCAATAAATAAATAAATAAATATAAGTCCTTGCTCCCTGTAATAAATTCCCTTAAAAATTTAACGTAGGGGCCACTAATCCAGGCAAATATCTAAAAAGAAGCGCTTACTGTATGGTTTTAATAAACCCCGGAAAACAAAGAGATTCTGTTTAATTAAATTAATCTGATTTTTTGCGTTTTTTCTTCTCTTCTGCTAAGCCTGTAGTGTTGGTATCTGTAAAATACAGTTCCCTAAAAAGGGGCCGACGCTGTTGTTATAAGATTGACATCGATGACTTCGTTTTTCTGGATCTTGTTTCGTCAGGCAGTTTAGTGGAACATATTTCTTGTTTATTATTACAAAAGCTTCTCGCTATTCCCTTTGCCCCTTTAAAATGTCTACCAGTATTATACTGCAGGTAATTTAACCCACTGTTTACTGAGCTGGGTTCTTACAGCTATAAAATCAGACCGCAACGCCACTCATCGGCAAAGATAAAGCTCCTTTTTTCAAGTGTCATAACAGAGTTATCTCCCTGCAATTTTCCAAGGCAACGAGAGTTACCGACCTTGCAAAGAAGTTATCTCCCGTGTTTATTTTAGTCTTATTTTCAATTTTTATTGCTTTTAGAATTTAACACACTCACCGGTAAAATTTCCACACATTTCCTTCTTTATTTTCCTAAAATTTTCGTTGCGTCTTGGAACCTTTCCAATAGTTGTTGACTCTGTCCGTTATTCACACCGCGTTCTTTTTGTTTGTGTGTAGGTCATTGTGTGTATTGGTGTGCATACACATGTATGTATGTATGCATGTATGTGTATACATTTGTATGTATGTATTCTGCATATTCGTGTGTGTGTGTGTGTGTACCTATGTCTCCTTGTGTGTACATGTCTGTGTGTGTGTGAGCATTTTGCAACTATGTACTATGTATTGTATGGATGTGTATCTCCATATATGTCCTTGTGTGAAGTAAACTGTGTGTGTATATATAGTCATGTGTTTCAGTCTCCATTTGCGTATGTGTGCTTGTTTGTCCATATAATCTATGTACCTATCCGTTTGTATGTCTATCTGTTGATTTTCATATCCATATGCTTACATACATGTACATATACACATATATACCTACACACACACACATACATACATCTATCAACATAACAGCCCACTAACTATTCTACTCTAACTGTATAAACTGTGGCTATGGGGTAATGATATCTACTATGAGTATTTCCTATTTAGCATTGGGGAAGTTTCATTTATGAGAACGTACTCACGTATTTATCTGAGTGTTGGGTCTTTTGGGTGCTTGGATAAGATGTGGATGTCAAGTTGATCCAGGTTGCCTGCATGTTGGTCCTTGCCATGCTGGTAGAGTATGGAGGACTGTCTTATGTCGTCATATTGTCTCATATGTTCATTTAGTCGTTCAGCTTGACACCCGCATCTTATCCAAGCACCCAAAGGACCCAACACTCAGACAAATACAGGAGTATGTCCTCATAAATGAAACATCCCCAGTACTAAATAGGAAATATCCATAGTAGATATAATACCCTCCCATACCCACTGGTAGAGTAGAATAGTTAGTGGACTGTTATGTAGATTGATGTATGTGTGTGTGTGTGTGTAAGTATATATGTGTACATGCACATGTATGTAAGCATATGGATATGAAAGTAAACACATAGGTTATATGTAAAGACAAGCACACACACAGACACATACACA